>NW_026992585.1:0-49987 GCF_028769735.1 Zonotrichia leucophrys gambelii
TTGTTTCTGTTTTCAGTTTAGATGATTCTACATCTCTCGTGCTGGTATAAATCAAGAGCACAATCAGTTCATGATAAGCAGCAGAAGAAGCTGCATCTCCCAGAGTAGAAGACGGAAAGAATATGAAAAGGAGAAATGCAGGGAATGACTTGGTGAACCTTGTCTGTAAGAAGGGTAATTTTTTCTAAGAATTTCCAATCAATTTCCTCTGCTTTTCTCCTTCTTAATAAGGCCATTTCCATCCCAGACTCACCATGATATGAGAAGCCTGATCTTGAAGTGCATGAAAGATGCCCTGTTCCTCTGCAGGGACAGTCAGGGTGGAACAGGAAGCAGTTTTGAAATAATTGTGTGATAGATGAGTAATGCGGTGGTTGAGTCTCACAATTAAAAGGCAGATGTTATGGATATGTTAAGACAAGTTTTATAGATTTATAGTTATGTTTTACACCCCCTTGTGTTGTTATCACAGGGTTACCTGGTAGTTGGGGTATTTGGGAGGGTTGGTTTGTTACTATGGCAACACCTGACCTCCAATCAAGATGTAAGGAAATGACCTCCATCACTGGACAGCAAAGAAAGAGTTGATTAACAAGATTTTGAGAGGGGCTAAAGGGTTAAAAGGTGAAACATCCATTGTGTGGGCAAGCACATGGTGGCAACAAATCCTTTGCTCCCAGTGCCATAATATTTTCTGTGCTCAGTCTTCTGTTGTATTTTTTATAAGGTTTTAATAATCCTTTTAAATTTTTGGAAGTTGGTATAATTTCTCACAAATGAGGACTTATCCGGGAAATACAGTTGGTGGCCTTAGGAGTTTTCAAAAGGGGTGCCCCCTGCCACAGATTTGGTGGAGTCTATCGGACTCTCCCAGTTCCACCAGCAGTTGCAGGTTGGAAGCCCAAAGACACCAGGAGACTGGATAATAAAAAGAGGGGAAGGGGAGTGAAGAAAATCCACATAACTGTTTTTGGCCAGATTGTGACTCCAAAATTTCAATGTATGAAAGTGAGCTTCACATTAATAATATACTGGATCCATCCTGGTCCCTTGAAGGATCAGAATATTGGATGGTAGAAAGGAAAAGGGAACAGCGGGATGTATGGGGGGAAGGAAAGTGGGGATCCCATAGACAAGGACCCCATGGCCGGCAGGACACGTAGGATTGAAGAGTTTGTGGGGACTTGGGAGCAGGGTTCACCCATTGGGGCCTGCGGCAGGATTCCCATCCAGCACACACCAAGGGAGCCGGTGAGCTCCACATGGCGCGGCGGCTCATGCAGTGCTCAGAGCGGGGGCAGCCTCTGGGGCACAGCCAGCGCTGTAATTAACAGGGCCCGCCGAAGCCAGGCTGGAATCGGGGTGACCACCAAGGGGTTTGCTGCAAGGAGTCACCCAGGAGCCAGTGGAGCAGTTTCTGTGCTGTGTAGCCAAGGGGGTTGGGGCAGTCGGGCTGCCAAGCCAAGTCACATCAGGGAAGAGATGCCAAACCGAGGGGGTCAGGCTGGGGCAGCTGCTGAGCCGAGCCAAATCGGGGCAGGCAGAGCCACTGAGGCTGAGCCGAGTCAGGCCAGGAGCAGGAACTCCTGAAGTGGAGCAGGCTGAGCCTCTGAGTTGAATTGGGGTGAGCAGAGCCACCGAAGCCTAACCAAGTTGGGCCAGAGGTTGGATGGAAGCCACTGAGTCGAATTGGAATGGGTGGAGCCACCAAAGCTGAGCCAGGTCGGGCCAGGGGTGGAACTGCAGCTGCCGAGGATAATTGGGCCAGGGGCAGGCCATAGCTGAGCTGAGCCAGGTGGGACAGGGAGAAGAGTGCAACTGTGGGACCAGAGCATTGAACCGAGGAGGAGAGGAAGGGCAGGGACCCATCCTCTGATATGGAAGCCCCTGGATCATAAGATTTTTTTTATTTTTACTTGTCAAAAAAGAAGTACAGTTTTTTTGTTTTTCTCTCTCTTTCCTTTTATTCTCTTTCCTCTTTTCCTTGTTTCTTTTTTTTCTAGCCCCCCTTTCCTTTTCCCTTTTGAGAGAGGCAGGCTCTGTCCAGAGGGCCTGTGGTTGGAAGAGTGGGTTCTGTTGGAGGAGAGCCTGTGATTGCCAGTCAGGATGGGATTATGGGCAAATAGGGAATCCCCAAGGGGAGGAGTAGAAATTGAAGAGGTACCAATAGATATACCCCCAGATGGCCCACTGGGAGGGAAACTAGCCTGGTGGAAATATGACCCAAATACCAGAGATAAGGATGAGCTCAAAATGATTCACTATTGCATGGCAGAATGGACCAGAAGGGAAATTAAGAGTGATCATGTATACTGGCTGAGATACGGGTCAGACAAAAGAAGGATGTGTCAGGCATTAAATATCCATGTAAGAACTAAGAAACCATTCAATCAGGAGGAAAGTGACTATGCTGCCTGCTGTGGGAGGGAGAGTTCACCCTCAAAGGTGAGCATGTGTAAGGTATCAGAAAATAAAGAATGGGACCCATTAGAACACTGATCCCCTCCACTTCCAGTAGCCCCAGATGCACTTCCCCTACCCCCTGATGGGCCTAGTCAAAACACCAGAAACAGGGTGGCACAATGAGAGGAAAGCAGACCAGGGAATGGGAACCAAGCAGTGGGATTATATCCCCTGAGGGAAGTACCCCTGTGTGGGGTGCAGGGAGGAATTAGATTTGTAATCGTACCTCTCAGTTCTTCTGACATGAGAATGTTCAAGAAATAATTGAAAGGATTACTAGAGGACCTCACTGAATTAGTGGAACAGTTACACCAGTTTCCTGGGCCCAATGTTTATACATGGGAAGAGATGCAATCAATAATGACCAAGCTATTCACACTAGAAAAAAGTCAGATGATCCGAGCAGCTGAGATATGGATATGGGAAGGGAGCATGTGGAAGGACCTCCTGGGGATCTAGAAATGTCCATGGTGCACCCCACCAGGGACCACAACAGCACTGCGGAAGGGGGGACAAGACATGGAGGAATATAGAACCTTGATTATAAGAGGTATCAAAGAGGCAGCTCCATGTAATTAAAATCTCATCAAGCTTTTGATGAGCAGCAAAGGAAGTAAGAAACCAGGACAGAGTGGCTAGAAAGAGTGAGAAGGAATATGAGGCAATATTCAGGGTTTGACCATGATACAGCTGCTGAACAGATCTTACTAAAGATAAATTTCGTCACTCACATTTGGCCAGATATATGGAGAAAGTTAGAAAAGTTAGATGGTTGGCAAGAAAGGAGGGTAGAGGACCTTTTAAGGGAAGCACAGAAGGAGTATGTAAAAAGGGAGTAAGAGAAGGCCAAGGCAAAAGCCAAAGTAATGGCAACTGCCATTAGGGAAGGAAACCAGCATGTAAAGAACAACCCTGGTAAGGCAGGAGGATTCCGAGTGCAGGCAGATAGATGGAGGGGGGATGCAGCTCCTTGGGACTGGGCACAAAAAGGAGAGTTTGGGAAACAGGGGAACCTACAACCAGTTTGCTTTTACTGTAAAGAGAGTGGGCATATCAGAAAGAATTGCCCTCACAAGGAAAAGGAGCTGATGGTCTATGAGACTGAGCAAAAAGGAGAAGCAGAAGATTAGGGGTGTCAGGGGCTCTACCTCCTGGGTACCATCAGAAGCCCTTGATAACTTTAAAAATAGATCCCCAAGCGGAAGAATTTGACTTCCTAGTAGACATGGGGGCTGAAAGATCTTGTGTTTGTAGAATCCCAAAGGGGTGCAAAAAGGGTCAAGATACTGTGCAAGTAGTAGATGCTAAAGGGGAAGGGTTCAAAGCCACAGGTATAAAGGATTATTATTTTTTTATTTGAAGAAACAAAAAAAAAAAAGGAATTGGGGATGTTCTATTAGTTCCAGAAGCAGGGTGAAATATATTAGGACAGGATTTACAGGTGTACTTTGACATTGGAGTGCTCCCAGAGGAAGGGAAATTGGTAGTTAAGCTTCCCCAATTAAGGGAAGAAAATGAGGAGAAAATTCATGAGATGAATTTTAGGCAAAACTGAAAAACCGAGGTAAATTGAACATGAAACCTATAGTAATAAAAATAGTTGATGAGAGACATCCAGTCTGGGTACAACAATATCCACTCTCCCTGCAGGGGAGACGAGGACTGCAGCTGCTGATCCAGGACCTGCTTGAGGAGGAGACCTTAGAACCCCATATGTCCCCCATAATACACCCATATTGCCAGTAAAGAAGTCAGATCGGACTTACAGGCTTGTCCAAGATTTGAGAGAGGTGAACAAAAGAACAGTGAATCCGTACCCAGTAGTGCCTAACCCCTATACACTACTGAGTAATATATCCCCAGCACACCAGTGGTTTAGCGTGATAGACCTAAAAGATGCTTTTTGGGTGTGCCCCCTGGCAGAGAAAAGCAGGGATATATTTACCTTTGAATGGGAGGACCCCGATTCTGAGAGGAAGCAACACCTTCAATGGACTATGTTACCCCAAGGGCTTTCTGAATCCCCAAACCTCTTTGGTCAAACCCTAGGAGAAGTAATACAACTCTTCTCCATCAAACCAGAGATAAAGCTCATCCAGTATGTGGATGATTTCCTTCTCTCAGGACAGGAAGGAAACAAAGTTCAAGAGTCCACCATAGTGTTGTTAAATTTTCTAGGAAACCAAGGACTTCAGGTATCAAAAGGGAAACTCCAATTTGTAGAGAGAGAAGTGAAATACATAGGA
Organism: Zonotrichia leucophrys gambelii; assembly: GCF_028769735.1. Taxonomy (NCBI): domain Eukaryota; kingdom Metazoa; phylum Chordata; class Aves; order Passeriformes; family Passerellidae; genus Zonotrichia; species Zonotrichia leucophrys. The sequence continues at coordinate 4,710 of NW_026992585.1, forward strand.
GATGGGATTTCTCAAGAGATCTGGTGGCTAAACTCTGAGTCAATTGCAGGGATAGCCTCACTCTCACGGCCAGAAACTAAGAGGGAAGTCAGAAGGTTTTTAGGGCTGTTGGGATATTTAGGCTATGGATTGAAGGATACACACAGGCCGTCAAATTCTTGTATGAAAAGCTAGTAGAAGAGGAGATTAAGTGGGAAAAAGACGATGAAAAAGTTTGAAGATTTAGAGCAAAAATTAGTCAGTGCATCGGCACTGAGTCTTCCTGCCTTAGACAAACCCTGCTATCTGTTTGTGGATATAGAAAAAGGATAGCACATGGAGTGTTAGCCCAGGACTGGGGAGAATCCAGGAAACCAGTGGCTTATTTATCAAAATTACCAGACTCTATCAGCCGGGGGTGGCCAACCTGCATTCAGGCTGTGGCAGTGACTGCCCTACTCATAGCAGAAAGAAAAAAATTACCCTTTGGGAGAAAATTGAAGATATATATCCCTAACTCAGTAACGAGTATCCTGAGCCAAAATGCTGAGAAATGGCTCACTGATTCCTAAGTGCTAAAGTATGAAGCCATCTTAATACATAATGGTTTAGAGCTAATCATGAGTAGCCAACTCAACCCTCCCCAGTTTTTTTTATATAGACAACCAGGTGAGGAACTAATACCTAATTGTCTAGAGGTTATAAACTATCAAACTAGACTATGAGAGGACCTAACAGATCAACCCCTCCAAGATGGAAAACTATTGCACATCGATGGATCTTCACAGGTAATAAAGGGGCACAGGGTGTCGGGGTACCCTATAGTGCATGAAGGGTTGGTAGCCATACAAAAGGCAAAGTTACCTTCCAACTGGTCAGCCCAAGCATGTTAGTTGTATGCCCTAAAACAAGTTCTAGAAATATTAGCACAGAAAAGGGTTACAATACATAGAGGACTCAAAATGCTTTTGGAGTAGTGCATAACTTTGGAAAAATTTAGGAAGGGAGAGGGCTATTAAATTCAAAGGAAAAGGAACTGAGTAATGAAAAACTTGTCTTAGAACTGTTAGAAACCTTACAATTGCCAGAAGAAGTAGCAGTGGTGTATGTTAAAGGGCATCAAAAAGGGGAGACTCAGGAGGCTCAAGGGAAAAATTTAGCTGATTTAGAAGCTAAAAATGCAACTGAATCAGGGACAGAAATACTAATGATGGTATTAACCCCCATGAAAGAAATGCAAAGAGTCCCTGAATTCAGTGGGACAGAAGAGGAAGAACTCCTCAAAATAGGAGCCAAGAAAGATAACAAAGGGAAGTGGAGATTAGCAGATTGGAGGCAAAAGTTGAGTAAACCCCTTGTCAAGAAAATGCTAGTAGGTATACAGGAAACAATGCATTGGGGTGCACAAGTGCTAAGTGACCAATTTTTGAGGGATTGGGGATGCACAGGAATTTTCAGAATAGCTAAGCAAGTAAGTGAATGGTGTGTGATATGTCAACAAGGGAAGAAGAAAATCATGAGGAAAACACCATGAGGAGGGTGAGAACTAGCCTTATGGCCCTTTCAAAACAACCAAGTAGCCTTTACCGAGCTTCCCCAGGTGCAACGATGGAAGTTTTTGCCAGTGATAGTAGATCACGTGACTCATTGGGTAGAAGCGGTACCCACTGTGAAAGCCAATGACAATGTTGTGAGTAAAACACTTCTAGAATCAATCATTCCCTGATATGGGATGGCAAACATTATTGATTCAGACTGGGGAACTCATTTCACATTGAAGATATTGCAGAAAATTGTTCAGGCCCTGGGAGTAAAATAATAATTACACACTCCATGGCATCCACAGAGTTCTGGTCGGGTTGAGAGAATGAATCAAATCCTGAAAGAGCTCTAGTTAAGCTAATGATTGAAACCCAAATGTCATGAATAAAATGTCTCCCTTTGACCTTACTAAGAATTAGAACCCAATCCCAGTCAGATCTGGGGGTGTCACCCTGTGAAATGATGTTTGGGTTACCCTTTCTGACCCCCTCCCCAGAAGGTTGCCACCTATGAGGAAGGGGAAGCCAATGCCAACAAATAAGTGATGTCCATAGCACAAACCTTAGAAGGGCTAAGACATAAAGGGGCAATTCCTCAAACTATCACCCTGGATTTCAGAATCCATAATATTAATCCCAGGAATTGGGTGATGATTGAGTCGTGGAGAGATCAGCCTCTAACTCCTCAGTGGAAAGGTCCCTTTCATGTACTGCTCAGCACTGAATCGGCTGTGCAAACTGCAGAGCGGGGATGGACTCATGGCAACAGAGTCAAAGGGCGAGTAGAAGAACCCAAAGAGTGGACTATAACATCCAGGTCAGGTGAAACAAGATGGACTCTCAAGAAGAGACTGAGAGACAACCAGAAAAAAATCAAGATGCCCAAAAAGTAGAGTCAAGCTTCCACCAACCAGCTTGAGAACTGTCTTCCTGTTTTCATGGGTGAGAATTACCAGCATCTGTTGAGGGGAAGTACACATGGGGCTGTAAAAGGTAATGGGACAGCTTCTTTAAGCAAATAAGACAAAGGAAGTGTAGAAAAGCGAAGGGAGACGACTCATCCTTTGATCAGCATCGAACTCCGATTTATTGATCCACCAGGCACATTTTATAACAGTGTTAATTAAGCTCATACATATTGCAAAACCCGAGCTTATCATAGGTTACAGACATTAATCCCTGCTTTTGTTTTCAATACCTGTGGTTTGTTATTGAAACCAAGATTTGTGTTCTCACCCTGATATGAATGGTTCTCAAGGCCTCCATGTCTGTCACTTTTGCTTTCCCATACCTTATCCAAGGACAAGGTATTTACTTGTTATTGAAGACAGGCTTGAGAACGCTTGCTGTTTACAGAAACGTGCCTGGGAAACAGGCTTGAGAATTAGCTGCCCACAGCTGCCTTCCACTTTTCCATCAGCTGTATATTTTCATGGCCTTTTTTCCTTCAAGCCATGTCTGAGCAAAATTCTCCAACAAGGAAGGAGGGAAGACCGGGTTGGCCCCTTTGTTTGCTACCAGGAAGGCTCCATGGCCCTACTGTGGGTAGCAACCCCATAGGCATGGTAAGGTAGGGAAAAAAGGCCATACCTAACCTCTATAATTCCTCAGTTGTTTAATTCAACAGGGACTGGAGGGCAGGACTGAGTGGCCTCTGTACTCACCCCTAAGATACGCTGACTATGGCTAGCAGCCACACAGGCACGGTAGATGGGAGTCAAAGCCATACTGGACCTCTGGGATGCCCTTTTGTCCATTCCAAATAAGTGTGTCTAAGAAAAACCTGAGATTTTTTCTCCTATTCCCACTGTCCTCGCCCATATCAACAGATGCTACTATGAGTCATTCAAGACAGAGAAATTTTTTTACTTAATTGTTTGAGCAAAATTACTTAGAGAAAAAGAAAAGGGGGGAGTGTTATAGATGAGTAATCCTATGGTTGACTAGCACAATTAAGGGGTGAATATTAAATAAATGTTAAGAGAAGTTTTGTAGATGTATAGTTATCCTTCCCCTCCCCCTTGCATTGTTATCACAGGATGGCCTAAGTATTCCAGGCATTTGGGAGGGTTGGCTTGCTACTATGGCAGCATCTGACCTCCAATCAAGGTGTAAGACAGCGATCTCCACCACTGGACAGTGAAGAAGGAGTGGATTGACAAGACTTTGGGAGGGGCTAGAGGTATAAAAGACAGAACATCCATTTTGTAGATAAGGACATGGTGTCTGAATTCTTTGCTCCCAGCGCTGTATTCTTTTCTTTATTCAGTCTTCTGTTGTATTTTGACAAGGCCTTAATAAAGCATTTAAATTTTTGAAACTGAAAGTTGTTTCTCACATGGGACTGGGGAATGTGAGGCAAGGTTGTCCACACTGAGTCAGCTTCAAGGTGCAACTTCACTGACCTGGCCAGACCTTCTTAGGAGCGGCCATACATCAATATCAATCACAGAATGCTGCAATCACCTCTTCTTTAAAGAGAACAGCAATAAAATAAAGTCTTAAAGAAAGGATTACATATTTCTTAGAAGCTCTTTGAAATATTTCTCCATAACTGTAAAAGGAAAACTTCTTGCTGAACTGAATTAGACCAGACGGAAATCAAGGCAGAGCCATGGTTTGTCAGAACTTGCTTGATCCTCATGAGCATTTGGAGCTGAGCTCTTGAAGCTCAGGGCCTGAGAGGAGATTGCACAAACCTTTCCACGAGTCAAAGTCAGAGGAAACACCCAAAGTGTCTCAAAGCATGAATGGGCCCCACTGAGGTCCATCCCCAACACAATCGCCTCATGGACTCTTTGGAGGAGAGAATTAAAGGCCAGATGGCACAAAAAACCTCTCAGAGATTTCAGAGTGCAAAGGAACATCCAAAGTACCTCAGAAACCTTGAGAACCTCAAAGTCTTAATGAGCCCCACTGAGTGTCAGTACAAAGTTCTCAATGGACTCATTAAAGCAGATAATTGGGGCCATGATTGTACAAAGTTCTAACAGAGTCTGTATCAAAAGGGTAACACCAAGTACCTTAAAATAACTGAAGTACACTGAAGGATTAATGAGCCCCAATGAGTGTTGTTACTGACAAATCTCTTCAGGGACTAATTACAGCAGATAATTGGAGGCCATGATTGCACAAACCTCTCAGAGACTCCAAGGCAAAAGCCAAACCCAAAGTCCTTTGAAAAGCCTGCAGACCTGGGAGCATTAAAGAGCCCCCAGGGCCATGCCTGAGTAGGGCTCCCCAGGGACTCCTTCCAGCAGATCCTTGAGGCCACTGGGATGTGGGCTAGGGGGGGATGCTGAGGGCAGGACAAGGGGCTGACAGTGCCCAGCCCGGCTGGGGCTGTGCTAGGAGGCCCCAGGGCCTCAGGACAAGGTGTCTCCTCCCAGCCCTTGGTGGCACAGACCCTGCTGTGGCCCAGGGCACCAAGACTTGGCTTCTCTTTGTCCCCACCTGTCATCACTGCCTCCAGTTCTCTGCTCTGCCTGGGGCCTGGGGACACTTTGTCAGTCGTGTCCCTCAGTTGGACGCATTAAAAGTCCAAGAAACTTTGAAGTGTGATTCTGACTCGGAGTTCTGGAGAGGTTTCTTCAGCTCCCTCTCAGGGACTGATGTTCAGGGCCTGAGCACAAAGCCCCAGAGCACAAAGCCCTCATTAAAGTCCTGGTGCTGTGTCTGTTCTGCTGAGTTGGGCTGGGCTCCTGGCACAGAGGCAGCTGCTGGTAAGCAAGAAGAGCTTCAAAAGCACATTTCTCTTGATGAGCAGCTCTTCTGCCAGCCCAGCAGGGCTGGGGCACTGCCTGCAGCCACCCCAGGCACAGCACAGAGGCAGAGAGAGCTTCAATCAGTCAGGGCTGGGAAGATGCTGAGAAGTGCCTGGGGCAGAATCACTGCCAGCCCTTGGCACAGGAACCTCTGGCTGCAGGACAATGTAGCTGCAGCTCCTGGAGCAATCTCCTAAAGCTGGAACATCCCAAATCCTACAGACCCTGTGAGTACATTCTCTGATTGTCTCTTGTGCAGAGCAGCCAGGGGTGCCCAGGGCTGTCCTGCAGAGCAGGGTCCTGCAGCCCAGGGCGCTGTGCTGGGGCAGGGACTCTGCTGCCTGCCAGGGACAGCTCTCAGCCAGCCCTGGCAGCTGCTCCCAGCGCTGGGGAACAAGATCTGGGTGAGAGGAGACAGTTGGTAAGGCTTGGAAATGTTCTCCTTGCGCAGGGAGGGTGCTGCATTGTTCAGGACTACTCCCAGTGTGACATTTAAGTATGAAACATTTTTAAGTAGATTATACAGGGAGCACAGCAAGGCGGGGGCTGCATAAAAGGGAAAATCCTGCTTTTTTTTCTGCTGCTCTGTGTTGCCTGGATGGGAAGTCACACATAGATATTCATGAATCAGTCCAGGATGAGAAAAAAAAATTTCTCAGATCATACTAAACAAGGCAGTGACAGAAATCACCACAGGGTCCCTCACAGGCAGCATCAGTGTCTCTTTTCCAGCTTCCTCAGGGTTGCTCTGACATTGCCATCAGAGCCTGCAGAGCCAGAGCTGCCCCTGGGCAGTGCCTGAGCTGGGAGGGGTCTGCAGGGCAGAGCTGAGACCCCAGGGCTGGGCTGGGTTCTGGCAGCACTGGCAGGGCCCGGCCCTGGGCACAGGGAAGCAGCTGCTGGCCGGAACAGCTCCAGGCAGCAGAGCCCTGGGCAGGCAGTGGGGGGAAAGTGCCCCCAGGCTGTGCTGGGATATTTAAAGTCCTCTCCAAACACAACTATTCCATGATTATTTTTTTTACAGATCCCCATGCCAAGACACCATAGGAAATGTCCAACAGCAGCTCCATCAGGCACTTCCTCCTGCTGGCATTGGCAGACACGCGGCAGCTGCAGCTCCTGCACTTCTGCCTCTTGCTGGGCATCTCCCTGGTTGCCCTCCTGGGCAACGGCCTCATCATCAGCGTCGTAGCCTGCGGCCACCACCTGCACACGCCCATGTTCTTCTTCCTGCTCAACCTGGCCCTCAGCGACTTGGGCTCCATCTGCACCACTGTCCCCAAAGCCATGCACAATTCCCTCTGGGACACCATGAACATCTCCTGTGCAGGATGTGCTGCTCAGGTTTTTCTGATTATCGTCTTCCTTGGAACATAGCTTTCCCTCCTGACCATCATGTGCTATGACCGCTATGTGTCCATCTGCAAACCCCTGCACTGCGCAACCCTCCTGGGCAGCAGAGCTTGTGCCAACATGGCAGCAGCTGCCTGGGCCAGTGCCTTTCTCAATGCTCTCATGCACACGGCCAGTATATTTTCCCTGCCCCTGGGCCATGGCAATGCCCTGGGCCAGTTCTTCTGTGAAATCCCACAGATCCTCAAGCTCTCCTGCTCACACTCAAACATCAGGGAACTTGGACTTCTTTCTGTTAGTGTCTGTTTAGCACTTTGTTGTTTTGTGTTCATTGTTTTCTCCTATGTGCAGATCTTCCGGGCTGTGCTGAGGATCCCCTGTGAGCAGGGATGGCCCAAAGCCTTCTCCACCTGCCTCCCTCACCTGGCCGTGCTCTCCCTGTTCGTCAGCACTGCCATATTTTCTGACTTGAAGCCTGCCGGAGCACCAGGGTAGCTATAGATCCAATGGTTTCAGGAACCCACGTCTTAAGAGAGGAACCCACTTGCCGTGGCAAAAAGTCCAAATATGGACCACACTGGACAAATTCAGACCAGCCTTTTTTGTTTATTAGTACATCAGCCTCAGAACATTGTTAGATGTTAACAGCATGCTGGCCTAAAGGAAAATGTCCCCGAAGGTGGGGTAAAACGGAATGACATAAAACCATCTCAGTTTAGATTTCAGCCAATCACACCAAAACAAGACATATTGACAAGCTTTCCATCCAATCTTATAAAACATACGTAAGAGTAGTTAAAACAAAGACTGGTTCGAAAAAGACAAAGAACAGAGCTCTATTCACAGTAACCTTCTAAAGATATACATTAAATAAACTTGTTGCCATCCTAAAGCCACATCTACAGAGTCCTATTGTTATTTGTCACGTCTACTGCTTGGGAAACTTTTCTGCTTGCTTGGGAAACTTTTCTGCTGTAACAGAATCTTCGGGCCACATCCTGAGGCCTAAATACTCTTTTTTAACCATTTCCTAAAAACCCTCTAACTTTATGGATTCCCACATTTCCCCCTCTCTGTTTGACCCAAAATCTTTCATTTTCTTGTTGCTTACTACTTGCGTTTCATAGCTCTACTGTAAAATTTCTGCTTATCATCTCTTGGAGACCTATCTGCACTAAAGCACTGCTACATTACGGCACAGCAACTTAATGCTGTGATGGTCTCATCTTTGAAAGAGATATGAATCATGTTTGGTAACAGTTACAAGTCATTGTTCGAAAAACTCTGGTCAATTCCAAGGCCTTAATTCAAAACCTTCGTTCATGTCTTTACCTTCATCTACTGCTTTCGTGAGATTCCGAACACTCTCTGTGCTTCTATTTCCTAAATCTCCTGCTTGTATGACGAAAACTTCACGGACTGTTCGGTTCATCATTCGCCGAACACAACAAAGTACACAAGGTACCACTATACATATCAGTATTAGAACGCCTAGTACATAAAGACCTATCTTGCAAAGTTGCCTTCGCCAAGGTGCGAAGCTCCATTTTTGAAACAAATCATCCAACCAGGAACTTCCATCTTTTTTAATTTGGGCTGTCAGATCCTTCAATTTTTGAATGCTTTTGTGAATGGATTCAGAATGGTCAGACAAATTCATACAACACAATCCTTCGAATTCCTCACAACCATGCCCTTGTGCCAGTAAAAGAAAATCAATGGCTGCTCTGTTTTGAAGAGTAGCATGTCTAATACTATCAACATTGGTCAACATATCACTGATTGCAGAGGATGTGGCATTAGCTTGTTTGCTCAGCCAACATCCAACTCTATCTAATTGTCTCAATGCCACTGCTGAGGCCAATTGGGGTAAAAATATACCCGCTGAAACCCTTCTGGCGGCATTCCAAGGCATAAAATCACTCTGACAGTTCTCATCATAATGAGGAACAGCTCTTGTTCTCCTTTGTTTCTTTTTCATCACTGCTTTGGCAGTGGGGGCAATTATGGTGAGCATACCAATGCTACAAGGACCACCTTCAAGGTGAGCTGGAATACCTTGCCAAGCCCTGTCTCCGCAAATGAACCAATACCCTTTCGGCAATTGCCGTGGATATTGATCCGTCTCCGGAAACACATCCCAACTATTTGAAACATTACACCAAAAACTCAAATTTTTATATGCAAGATAATGAGGAGTAACACTAAACTTTGGGGATCACCTTTTCGCCAGGCACGAGCCATAAAAGTAAAACAAAAATCCATGGTCAAAGAACCAAGGATTTCCAATTCTTGAGGTTCAGATGTTGCCCTGAGAAGTTTTTTGGACCAAATGTTCCAATTGAAAGAAGGATTGTTTCCATTGTCAATTCCACCTGGCCTACCACTGGATTGTTTTTTGACCAAAGGCAACTCTTTCACTGGCACACCAACCAAACAGGTTGAAAAAGGCTTTTCTGGTTCTGAATTTGATAGACATATAGTATCTGATCCGGCAGCCTTGGCTAAGGTCACCCAAACATTTGTTTTCGGTTGATCCACAGGAAAATCTGCACGACAAAAAACAATTAAAATCAAGCAAGACAAATATACTATTTGAACTTGCTCCATCTCTTTCATGAACTAAGTCTTGGCAGAATTTTTTTTACACAAAATCTCTAATTTAAACCTTTGCCAAAAATTAAGACTGTTAAACAAACATTCAGCATTCAATTAGTATACTCATAAACAACATTGACACAAATTCAGAGTTCATGGGTTCCACCGATGTACAAAGAACGTCAGGCACAAGAGATGTCAGGCGAGACCCGGGATCTTTCGATTCGGTTCACGTCTGCGTACTTGCTTCCTCGGTTCTGGGCTCGACTGCAGGTTCTGAAGTACGATATGGTTTGACGTTTTTGGAAGGAATCCACTTAATTCCAGCATCTGTGGAGACAAAAGCATACCCTTTCCCCAAATTATTAATCAAAATCCCCAATTATTAATCAAAGCCTTGTTCAGTCTCACCTGTGGGGTGACCTCCGTTCCCCCTCTCTGTTGATCTAATATGCGTTTTAGGGTTTGATGTGTTCTTTCAATGATTGCTTAGCTTGTGGGAGAGTGGGGAATACCAAAAATGTGCCGAACACCCCATTCATTTAAAAATGTGGCCAGGACTGTAGTCAGTTTTTACTCTTTGGGGTACAGTCAATGAAGCAGAAGCTTGTAGGAAATGATGACAGGCATAGCTGCCGGTTTCACCTGTGTGAAGTGAAGCAAAAGCTGCATCATAGAACGGGTCCACGGAAACATGAATACCCTAATATGAGAAACAAAACATGGATTAGTTTTATATTGCAAAGTTGTAAAAAGACATAAAAGCCAACGATGTAAAGTTTCATTGCTAACATCCTTTAAAATTGAACCTTCTATTCTTCTAACTACATTAGCAACATAAGCAGAATCTGTGACCAAATTAAAAGGCTGAGGAAAAAGTTGAAATGCTCGAACTACTGCGGCAAGCTCAACGATTTGAGGGGATCCCTCTACTGTTTGTATATCAGATTCCCAAATGTTAGTTTTTTGATTAAACCAAGTTACAACAGACTTGTGGCTTTTGCCAGAGCCATCAGTGAAGAGAGTCACAGCATTTAAAGGTTCTTCACTTAATTTAGGTTTTTCTCTGAAACTCAATTTTGCTTGCAGTAGCTTGTGAGCTGGATAGTGTATGGAACACACACCTGGGAAACCCAAAAATGCATATTGTAGATCATCAGAATTTTGCATTGCCCAATTGAAGTAATCCTTTTTCAATGGCAAAAAGATAACTGAAAATTCCTGACCTGCTAAAGTTAACAATCTGGTTCTAGCTTTGATTATTATGTATGCAATCATTTCTAGAACTGTGAAAATGGTCTTTGGAAACCTGTAGGGAGGAAAAACCCATTCCATTATTAACAAAGGATCTTGCTCTGTGGCGTCCCACTGGAAAATGAGACCACAAAGCTGCATCTTCTCTCCTAAAATTGCAAGAAAAAAAGGGTTTTCAGGAACGCAGCGATGAGCTTGTCTTTGTTGAAGAGCCTCTGTGATCTTGTCGAGAGCAGCACAAGCTTCAGGGGTTAAAGTTCTTGGTGAAGTAAGGTCGTTACTTCCTCTCAGTAAATTGAAGAGTGGACTCAGTTCATCATTGGTGATTTCCAACATCGGTCTGACCCAGTTTATTTCTCCTAGAAGTTGTTGTAACTCTTGTAGGTTGTTGACTCTGGTTCGGATCTGAATTTTTTGTGGTGTTATTGTCGTCTCAGTCATCTTCCATCCCAGGTACTTCCAAGGTGAAACTTCTTGAATTTTTGTTGTAGAGATTTCAAGCCCAGCTTTTTGAATTTCAGCAACAACACAGTCTCGAGTTTCTTCCATCTCTTCCTGTGTAGAGGCTGTGATGAGAAGATCATCCATGTAGTGTAGAATCATGGATCTTGGAAACTTCTGCCGGGCAGGATGCAAGGCTTGGGCAACGAAATGTTGACAAATTACAGGCAAATTTTTCATTCCTTGTGGGAGCGATTTCCAATGGTATCTTCGAACGGGTTCACTTCGGTTGATGACGGGAACTGAAAAGGCAAATCTTGGAGCGTCATCAGGGTGAAGTGGAATATGGAAGAAACAGTCTTTTAAATCAATTATAACGAGAGGCCAATGCTTCGGGATCATGGGCAACGAAGGAAGTCCAGGTTGAAGAGAACCCATGTCTTCAATCACTTCATTGATTTTCCTCAGGTCATGTAGCAACCTCCAGGAATTAGATGTCTTCTTATGGATGACGAAAACTGGAGAATTCCAGGGACTGTTCATGGGAGTGATGTGGCCTTTCTGTAATTGTTCTTCTACCAGTTTATTAAGAATGTTCAACTTTTCTTCTGTCAAAGGCCATTGGTCGACCCACACAGGATGGTTGGTTTTCCAGATGAGCTTTAAAGTTGCAGGTTTTGACGAAGTTTTCATTACAGGCCCACTTCCAGTCTTGCTCCCCATTGGGACAGGACGTCTCTCCCCCAGACGGTGAGAGGCTTCTGAACAACAAAAGGACGCACTGTTGCAGTCTTTCCTTCAGGACCTGTAATGTCAATCATGGATGCACTTTGCATACAAACAGTAGCACCTCCAATTCCTGAAAGAGAACCTGAAGGAGCTACTAAATCCCAGTCATTGGGCCAAAACATGTGAGAAATCACAGTAACATCTGCACCAGTATCAGGCATTCCTGTAACATAAATTGTTTGACCACAGTGAGTCAAGCTACAAGTTAGTTGTGGACGGTCACTGTTCAAATATTGCACCCAGAAAACTTCTGCACCTGAGGTATTAGGAGACACATTTTCAGATGCCAGAAATGCAATAGCAATAGGTGTGTTGGGTGGAATTACCGTCGGAACATCAAATGCAAGAGCTAAAATCATCAGCTCTTCATTATAATTTACTGAAACAACAGTAGGGAAGATTGACAGTCCCAGAAATTTGTGGTTTGCTTTACCCATAATTAAGAAATCTTGTCCTTCTTGACAAGAGTTGATCAGCCCAGTAGGAATATTCACCCAGCAAAAATTAGTTAAAAGATGAATTAGTTTTGAGGAACTCAATTCAACCCTTGTGTTTGGAATTGCTGAGCTGGCATCATTCGGGGGTGGGCTGTTTGAGAGACAAATGGCTGACGTGCCATCATCATTTGTTCCGAAATCTGGTTGCCAGTGGGTGCCACTATTTGTGTCTGAGCGCGGTGGAACGCGCTGTTTTTGAAGTTTAACGACAGTGGGTTCCCATTAATATCAAATAGTGAGTGACAGTATTTAGCAAGATGCCTTCCTTTTCGGCATCGAGGGCAAATAGAAATTTGATTTGCTGTTCCACGACAATCCTTTTTAAGGTGGCCTAATTTACCACAAGCAAAACAGACAGGCCTTTTATTAGGATCTACTTGCACAGCATTAACAGAGTTTTCCCAACGTTTTTCATATTTTTCCAAAAGCTTTCCAATTTTATCTATTTGTTGTGTCAAATTGTGTTCCAGTGTTTTTTCCAAAGCATTGACCTGTGAATTTGCAGCATTTTGTGAACTCATAAGTCTGCTGCAAGCTGTTAGCATCTGTGTAACTGTTGGAGGCTGATCAGGCAAAGCTAAAATAATTTTTCTACATTCATCATTAGCATTTACATAAGCAAGATTTTGAATTATATAAGAGCGGGCTTGTTCATCTGGACATTGCCTTTCAACAGCTTGAGTTAATCTATCCAAAAAAGAACCATAAGATTCAGTTTCACCTTGTTTGATCAGTGGATAAGAGCTCAGATGTGAACCCACAGGTTCAAGTGAAAGCAAGGCCTTTCTAGCAGCATTTTTAATGTCTGCTAAAACAGGCCGAGGCAGTTCAGCTGCTTGATTTTCAGGCCTATTGTAAGGTGAATCACCAGCCAACTGAGCAACATCTAAATCGGCATAATCAGTATCTGCATATCTTTCAACCAACTTGTTAAGTAACTTTTTCCATTGTAACTCCCATAATAGGTACTGTGAATTGGTTAAGATCAAAGTTGCCACATTCCTGCAATCAGCAGGAACTAAATCATAAGAGTTAAAAATATTTTTCAACACACTATTAAAATAGGGAGAAGAAAATCCACTTTCTTTCAAAGCCTGTCGTAATTCCTTTATATCATGGTGATTGAGTCTTTCATATTTTGGATTTCTATCATTTCTTCCATATTTCACTGGTAAGGCAAGATATTGTTTCTTTAAATCCGAATCCCTTTCTAGTTTCTGATTAATGTATGACCAATCCGGTAATTTTAATGGAGAATCAGAATTGTCACTTTGATCAATGACAGTATGAACATTCCCTTTGCTTCTAATCAGTACATTTTCTGATCCTGAATCATTAAATCCAAACCTTCCAGTCACTCTGGCTCTGGGAACACTGTGCTCTTGTCTGGGAATTCTGCCAATTCCGGGAGCTCGGCCAATTCCGGGAGGCCGGCCAACCTGATCATGAGAACACACCTCTAAATTTTTTTCAGAAACCTCCAAGCAACACGCCCCCCTCGGAACCCTGCCATGAAAGGCAGGGGTGGACTCCAACAAACAACACGCCTCCTCCGAAGCCCGGCCCAAAGGGGCCGAGACAGAGGTGTGTTCCCCTGTTCTGGGAACATTGCCACGCTCTAACCTTGAATTTGCTACTTTACCACAAGTTTCACATTGTCTCCCTGCCAAGAAAAACTCAGCTAAAGAATCCACAAATCCAGGTTTTAAACTTACATGGTTTTGTTTTAAAATACAAGAATTAGGATCACAGCAATGAGGAAAAAACTCAACCCGTGTTTTTTCAGGTTTTTGAGAGTTATCCATCCTTTCAAAGGACTCCATCCTTTGAATCAAAGCCAATTTTTCTTTCTCTGTACCTATGGATTGACGATTACCATAAAAACCAGGTTTTTGCTTAACTGAAAAAGAATTCCCAGAACCCCCAGAAACCAAAATTTCCTGAGTGGAAGAAACACCCTCAGTTTCCTCTTCAGGCATATCACAATCTAAACCAGCTTTCAGTGTCCCCGCACAACCAATCTTAGGAAATACATTCACTTTTTCATTTAAATTTTCTACAAATTTTGTCCCTTCCCCCTTACAAGAGTCACATATTTTTACATTAACAGAACAACGCGACGAAGAGTCTGAAAAAGTCTCATTCTTTCCCAGAGAGAGAGAAGGGAGATTTTTCTCAGTGGAGTTCAAATCAGCATTTGAAACAACATTTGTTACATTCTCCGAAACACACACAGTCTCAGGTTTACTGGAATTTAAAGAGACAGAGCCAGAAGCTTGGTTTTCTGAATCCGAGTTCACCTTATTATTGTCAGTCTGTTTAAAACATTCCATCAGGGCTCGTGCAATGGGCATCAATTCTCTTAGACTTTCATCTTTTTTAAGAGTGACTAGATTATAAATCCTCCAGTTTATCTGATCCCAAAAATGAAAAGTAAAGGCAGACTGTAAATTTAAATCTTGCGTATTTGTTTTAACCCATATAAGTAAGTTTTTAAGTTCAATTTTTGAAACTTCAGAGTGCCCTTTTTCTTGTAACAATGTCTCTAATTGATAAAAAACATCCCATTCAACTTTTGATAAGTTCGTTCTCATTTTTGTTTTCTTTTAACACAAAAACCCGTTACCCAAGCGCTCTCCCGAGGAAAGTTACTTACAAATTTCTTGGCTTCAGCGGGAGAGATGATACAGTCCTCCTGATTAACACTTGGGTCTCCAGCGGCCGGGAAATCCAGGATTTTTTCTTCTAATCTACGTCCTCGAACGGGGTTCCCTCACATGGAATGTCCTCACACGGGATGTCCTCACACGGGGCACCAATTTGCCGGAGCACCAGGGTAGCTATAGATCCAATGGTTTCAGGAACCCACGTCTTAAGAGAGGAACCCACTTGCCGCGGCAAAAAGTCCAAATATGGACCACACTGGACAAATTCAGACCAGCCTTTTTTGTTTATTAGTACATCAGCCTCAGAACATTGTTAGATGTTAACAGCATGCTGGCCTAAAGGAAAATGTCCCCGAAGGTGGGGTAAAACGGAATGACATAAAACCATCTCAGTTTAGATTTCAGCCAATCACACCAAAACAAGACATATTGACAAGCTTTCCATCCAATCTTATAAAACATACGTAAGAGTAGTTAAAACAAAGACTGGTTCATAAAAGACAAAGAACAGAGCTCTATTCACAGTAACCTTCTAAAGATATACATTAAATAAACTTGTTGCCATCCTAAAGCCACATCTACAGAGTCCTATTGTTATTTGTCACGTCTACTGCTTGGGAAACTTTTCTGCTTGCTTGGGAAACTTTTCTGCTGTAACAGAATCTTCGGGCCACATCCTGAGGCCTAAATACTCTTTTTTAACCATTTCCTAAAAACCCTCTAACTTTATGGATTCCCACAGTGCTGAGGATCCCCTGTGAGCAGGGATGGCCCAAAGCCTTCTCCACCTGCCTCCCTCACCTGGCCGTGCTCTCCCTGTTCGTCAGCACTGCCATATTTTCTGACTTGAAGCCCACCTCCATGTCCTCCCAAACTCTGGGTCTGGCCCTGTCAGTTCTGTACTCTGTGGTGCCTCCAGCCCTGAACCCCCTCATCTACAGCCTGAGGAACCAGGAGCTCAAGGCTGCAGTGTGCAAACTGATGATGGGATGGTTTCAGAAACATTAAACTGATGGCAAATTTCTGCAAATCACTTGTAATAAAAGTAATCTTTTCTATTTCTTCTTGGTTTCATCTTGGAGGGTCTTTTTCTGTTGTTTTACATTTTTCATATTGCCCATAAAAAAATGTCATTGTTTATGCCATTTCCCATTTTGTTTCTCTCTACCTTCCCTATGGTCACAGACTGTGTCAATGAGGGGCTATGCCCTTGCTGCCTTTAAACGAACTAAAGGATGTCCCAGCAAAGTTTTCTGCAGAGATGCCCTTTTGTTGCCTTCTCTGGAGCTGCAGCAGCAATGTCTGTGTGCAGAGCTGGGGCAGATCAGTGCTGGCCCAGCAGCTGTGCCCAGCAGCAGCAGCTCTTGGTGTTGCCAGTGCTGCTGCCGTGGCCCTGCCCTGCTGCCCTGGTGGCCCTGGTGTTGCTGTAGGGCCTGAGTGCTCTCGGGGCCGGGCACAGCCCTGGGGGTGGCAGTGCCAGGGCTGCAGCAGGGACAGGCCATGGGCACTGCTGGGGCAGCACTGACACCTCAGCCCAGGGCCTGGGGGCTCCAGGCTCCTTGCCCAGGCTCTCTCAAGAACACACCCAGGCCAATGCTCAGCACAGAAAAGCCCTGTGAGCAGCCCCAGGCTGGCCGTGGGCAGGCTGGGGGCAAACAGCATAGCTGGGGCTCTGCAAGGGCCCTGGGGCAGACGGGAAGGAGCAGCAGAGCAGGGGCTGATCCATCCCCAGTGCGCTGCACAGCCCAGGGCAGCGTCCCAGAGGGTCCTCATGGAGCTGCCAACAACATCCCCCCTCTGCAGGCCTGGCCTCTCCCCCAGCTCACACAGGTGCCCCATCCTTGCAGGCAAAGACACGGCAGCACTGGCCCAGCAGCCCCTGTTTGCATTGCACACAGCAGGCGAGAACACAAATGCCATCAGCCCCTGGGGCCAGCAAGGGCTGGGGGACACCAGGAAAACCACTCAGCTTTTTCCTGGCTTCTGCAGTCAGCCAGAAAGTTTGTTCCCATCAGCTGGGAGTTTCCTGTCGCACTGCAGATGCTGTTGCTCAGAGCCAGGGCTGCCTGGCAGCCACCCCCAAACTGCCCTCAGCATTTCTTTTGTGCCACCTTTGCTTTCTTTTCTCTTCCTGCTACAAATTTCTTCTTATTGAATAGCCCTGTTCCCTGCCCTGCAAACAGCCCATCCCTGTTTGCCCTTTCCTCTCTGGCCCCACTCCCCATTGCAGTTCCTGACTTGGCACCATGGGAACGTCCCTGGGGCAGCAGGATCATCCTGCAAGTGCTGCAGGAATTGTCTGCAGGCTCCTGCAGTGCCCGGTGCTGCTCCCTTGCCAGAGACACCCCAGGCCAGGGGGGCACATCTGGGCTGCTGTGTCTGACTCTGGGGCTCCCTGTTCTGGGCAGTGAGGAGGAGCTGCAGAGGCTCTGCAGGACTGACAGGATGGGCTTTGGGGCTGGCAGGAGAACCTGAGGGACCTGGGCTGCTGGAGCTTCTCAAGAGGAGGCCCAGGGCTCACCCTGCAACTGCTCCAAGGGTGGTTTTAGAGAATCCCAGAATCAGCAAGATTGGGAAAAGACCTTGGAGATCATCAAGTTCAACCTGTGCCCTGACACTGCCTTGTCTCCCCTGAGCCTCCTCTTCTCCAGGATAAACAACCCCAGCTCCCTCAGCCACTCCTCACAGTATTTGCACTGCAGACCGCTCCCCAGCCTTGTTGCCCTTCTCTGGACATGCTCCAGCTCCTCCATGTGCCTTGTAAACTAGGGGCCCCAGAACTGGACACAGCACTCGAGGTGCTGCCCAACCAGTGCCAGCACAGGGGAAGAATCCCTGTCCTTCTCCTGCTGACCACACCATTCCTGATCCAGGTCAGGAGCCATTGGCCTTCTTGGCCACCTGGGCACACTATTGCCTCATGTCCAGCCTGCTGTCCATCAGTCCCTGCAGGTCCCGTTTCTGCCTGGCTGCTGTCCACCCTCTGTGTCCCCAGCCTGTAGCATTGCAGGGGTTGTTGTGGCCAAAGTGCAGGACTTGGTACTTCAACTTGTTAAACCTCACCTTGTTGGATTTGGGTCTTGGATCCAGCCTGTCCAGGTACCTATGCTCCTTCAGATCAACACTCACACCCAGCTTGGTGACATCTGCAAAGGTGTCCTTGGTTCCAAGGGGCCCCTCAGTGTCAGAATGGCCATTTGGTTACCTCAGGCCCTGCACTGTCACACTGGTCTCCTTGGTTCTATGAGAGCATGCAGAGCAACCATGGTCTCCTTGGTTCCACGGGGCCCCAAAATCTGACAAAGGACTCCTTGCTTCCATGGGGCTTCACAGTGTCACAATGTTCTCGTTGGTGCTGCAGTTTCACAGTGGCCCCTTGGTTCCATGTGGCCCCAGACTGTCTCAATGGCCCCATGGTCACATGAGATCCCACACTGTCACCATGGTCTCTGTGGTTCCACAAGTCCCCTCAGGGGAGTCACAATGGACTCCTTGTTTCCACAAGGCCACAGAGTGTCACAACATTCTTCCAGATTCCTTGAGGCCCCATCGTGTCACAGTGGCCCCTTGGTTACGCAGGATCCTGCAGTGTCACAATGTCCCCTTGGTTCCATGAGGTCGCGCAGTGTCAGAACGGCCCGTTGGTTCCACTGAGCTTTGGAGTTGCCCAATGGTCTCCTCGGTTTTGCAGTGCCAAAATAGTGAAACCCCTTGGTTACACAAGGCCCTGCAGTGTCACAATGGCCTCTGTGGTTCCACGAGGACCCAGAGTGCCACAGGGCACTCCCTGGTTCCATTTGGCCCCAGAGCACCACAATGGACCCCTGGTTCTGTGGGGCTGCAGGGTGTCACCATGGTCCCCTTAGTTCCATGAGGCCCTGCAGTGTCACATGGCCCCGGAGTGTCCCAATCATCACAGAATGACAGAATCAAATTGGCTGGAAAAGACCTTTGGGATCATCAAGTCCAACCAATGCCCTAATACTGCCTTGTCACCCAGACCATGCCACTAAGTGCCACTGGAGAGGGACAGTGACTCTGCCACCTCCCCTCTGGCCAGTCCATTCCAATGCCCACTCGCCCCTTCTGTGAAGAACTTCTCCCTGTTGTCCAGCTTGAACCTCCTCTGGGGTAGCTTAAGGCTGTGTCTTCTTGTCCTGCCCTCCAGCAGATCCACACTCACACCCAGCTTGGTGCCATCTGCAGTTTGTGAATGGGGGACTCGATCCTCTCACCCAGATCATCAGTGAAGATATTAAACTGGACTGGGCCCAGCACAGATCCCTGGGGGACACCACCAGTGCCTGGACACCAGCTGGGTGCAGCACCATCCCCACCACTCTCTGGGCCCAGCCTCCAGCCAGCTCTTAAATCTCCCAGCAAGGAGGGAACCTGCCCAAGCCGTGGGCTGCAGCTTTTCCAGGGAATGCTGTCAGAGACCATGTCAAAGGCTCTGCTGAAGTCCAGGTACACAACATCCACAGCCTTTCCTGCATCCACAGGTGGGTCACCTGGTCATAAAAGGAGACCAGGTTGGTCAGGCAGGACCTGCCACCCCTAAATCCACGCTGGCTGGCTCTGACCCCTCGGCCATCCTGTGGGTGCCCTGGGATGGCACTCAGGGTGATCTGTTCCATAACCTTGCCAGGCACCCAGGTCAGGCTGACAGGCCTGGAGTTCCCCAGCTCCTCCTTCCAGCCCTTCTTGGGGATGGGCTCACACTGGCACCTCCAGTCCTCTGGGACCTCCCTGCTGAGCCAGGACTGATGGTAAATGATGGAGAGCAGCTTGGGGAGCTCATCCACAGCTCCCTCATCCCCCTAGGATGGATCCCATCTGATCCCATACACCTGTGAGCATCTGAGTGGCTCAGCAGGTCACCAGCTGCTTCCTCCTGGATTACAGGGGCTGTTCTGCTCCCTGTGTCCATTTACCAGCTCAGGAGAACACTTGTCCTGAGGGCAACCTGTTCTAATATTGAAAAATGAGACAAACATGATGTTAAGTAGAATAGGCTGTTCCTTATGTTTAGTTACTATATTCTCCACTGTACCTAAAAAAGAGGAGGGATTCTCCTTATCCCATGATTTGCTATTAATTTTCTTTATAGAAAAATTTTCCAATATTTTTCACAGAAGTGCCCAGGTTAATCTCTAATTGATCTTTCACCTCTTGACTTTTCTTTCTGCATGACCTAACAACATCCTTAAACACTTCCTGAGTTGCTTGACCTTCTGTCCAAAATTTACGCACCCTCTTTTTTCCCCTGAGTTCCTACAAAAGTTCCATGGGCAGCCAGGACAGTCATTTTCCTCACTAGCTCATCTTTTGCCACACTGGGACAAGCTGCTCTTAAGTAATCCTTAAGATTACTTTCTTGAAATGTGTCCATCCTTCCTGGACCCTTTTGGTTTTAAGGGCTGTTTCCCTTAAAGCAATCGGTACCTGACTTGGTACTCCCCAAATCAGCATCCTAAACAGGCCAAAGTCTGCCCTTCCTAATTCCAGTGCCGAAGTTTTGTTGCTGCCCCCCTTCTTTCACAGAACATTGAAAATTTGATTATTTCATGGTCACTGTGCCCCTGGCAGCCTCTGAGCCCCACATCTACCACCAGCCCATCTGTTTGTGAACAGCAGGAGACAGAGCTTTCCTTGGAGTGGGAGTGTTACCAAAAATTCTGTAAAACAGAAAACTCCTTAACATCAATGTAGCATTAAGAAGCAGCATTCTTTATACAGCTGGATGCACAGGGGAGAGTGTCGCTGAAGGACACGAGAGAACACAAGCACACCACCACTCAAGGTGAAGGGAAAAAAGGGAAGTTTTATTCTCTGACTCTAATATTTATAGTTTTACAAAAGTGACAGTGGATTGGAAGGTGACATTGACATCTCTGCAATGACACTGGTCAAACCAACAGTCCATCAACTCTCTCCTCCTCCATAAAGGAATGAAAAACAATGAGTTATTTACAGAAAGAGAATTCACTACAAGAATGTCAACATCAGAAGGCTTAGAAAATCTTAAAAAACCAGGGTGACATCTCACCCTTTTCCATTTAAAAAAGAAAAAGAAATGAACAATGTGAAAAGGAAAATATGAACAACGTTCAATGTCCACTTGCAGAGGAGTCATCGGAGTGATCACTCTCAACGTCTGCATCAGAATCATCACTCAATGATTCCCCCGCTTGATGCCTTTCAGGTTGGTCACGGTTTCCATCTTGCCCATCAGCTATATTCTGTCTCTGCGGTCGCAGGTCAGGGAGAACGCATTTTGAAGGTACCCAGCGTACCCCAGTATCTGTGGATACACAAGCATACCCGCACCCGGAAGCAATAAGGTCATAGGGACCTTCCCACTGTTTGGTGACTAAATTCCACACCCGAACTTTCGCTCGAGGCTGATGTGCCTCGTCTGCAGCCTGTAATGAGAGATGGTGATTCAAAATGACAGGGTTATTTGAGTTCTGCGGCACAGTGAGATGATTGATCGTGCACAAAGCTTTTGCCAACCGACTGTGCGGGGTTTCACCCTGCATTCCCTGTTTTTGTTTTTGAAGAACCCGCTTCAGAGTACCATGAGCGTGTTCTACAATAGCTTGACCAGTCGGACAATGAGGGATATCAAACTTGTGCGAGACCCCCCACAACTGCAGGAACTGCCGCACCTCTTGCGATGCGTAAGCAGGACCATTGTCGGTTTTCACAGCAGAAGGTATGCCCAGAACGGCAAAGGCCTGCCTCCAGTGGGCAAGGACATCACGGGCCTTCTCCCCAGTGTGAGCCGAAGCCCACATCGCAGAGGAGAACGTGTCCACAGTGACATGCACATACTTGAGCCGGCCAAACTCAGCAACCTGGGTGACATCGGTCTGCCAAAGCTCCAAGGCCCTAAGGCCTCTGGGATTTACCCCTGCTGGCAGAGGTGGAGCAAGCGCATGGCAGTCATCACATGACTCGACAATGTCACGAGCCTCAGTTGGCGTCAGCTGAAACTGCTTCTGCGGGGTATGTGCGTTCTGGTGGAAAAACCCATGCGATGCCTTGGCCTGTGTGATTGTATCAGGCTGAGGCGCCACCCACGCTGGGTTAGCCAACTTGTCAGCCCTTGCGTTACCTTCTACTATAAAACCTGGCAAATCGGTGTGACTCTTCACATGCAGAACATAGAATGGATGAACTCGGGCCTGAATGGAACACCACAAGGTCTTCAGTAAATGAAACAAGGCAGGATTACTGACCTCCTTCAAAACTGAACGACCCAACCGCTGTGCGATGTCAGCCACATAGGCGGAATCCATGACCAAGTTGAAAGGTTCCTGGGAAAATTTCTCAAATGCCATGACAGCAGCCCTCAGTTCAACTAATTGGGCTGACCCATCCTCATGGCCTTCCAGAACCTGCCACTCAGATCCATCCCTCCAGGTGACAATGGCCTTTACCGTTCTCCCGGAACCGTCAGTGAAGACGGTGGGTCCTTGCATGGGTTCCTGACTATTCTTGGGCCACAAAGAAATTTGTGTGGATTTCGCCATATGCAACAGCCTATGGCTGGGAAGATGATAAGTGATCTGCCCTGAAAAATTTTCCAGAGCACTCTGCAGGGACACACTGTTTGCAAAGCTCCAGTCAAAATCCTCCCGTTGCACCGGGAGTATGATCTCTGCAGGATCCGCACCCATCAATTGCAAACACCGTTGTCGGCATTTGATTATCAAGCGAGCAATTAGCTCAAACAATGTAGTTGCCGTCTTCTGCGGCTGATGGGGCAGGAAAACCCATTCCAGAACGTGCAAGGAATCAGACCATTTGTCACTCCATTGACCAATGATACCTGTGGGATGCAAATCTGGAGTGGTGATGAACACAGTGACATCAACGGAGGGATCAATGCGATAAACCTGACAAGCCGGAACAGCTTGCTGAACCACCTCCAATGCCTTACGTGCCTCAGGGGTCAGTGTGCGAGGCGACTTTAGATCAGAGTCTCCTTTCAACAAATCATACAGAGGAGACAGCTGTGCATTGGTTAATCCCAAATACGGACGTAACCAAGTGACGACACCTATCAATTTCTGAGCATCATTCAGTGTCTTCACAGAATGCACAAATTGCACCTCCTGGTGACAGATTGTCCGTTCCAGAATCTTGACCCCCAAGTACTTCCAAGGTGGTTTTTGTTGGACCTTTTCTGGAGCCACCTGCAGTCCATGAGCATGCAAAGCATCGAGCAACCGAGGCTGAATCCTCAGCAGCTCATTCTGGGTGGACGCGACCACCAAAATGTCACCCATATAATGATACAGACGCGCATCAGGAAACTGCTTGCGAACTCCAGACAAGGCACGGGCCACATAACATTGGCATATGGCAAGAGAACTACGCATGCCCTGAGGCAATGTCCTCCATTGATATCTCTGTGTGGGCTCAGCCTCATTAATCGCTGGCACCGAGAAGGCAAACTTCGGTCTATCATCGGGATGCAAAGGAACCAAAAAGAAACAATCCTTCAGATCCACAATGAGGACCGGCCAGCCTGCAGGAAGCATGGTAGGTGATGGCATGCCCGCCTGCAATGGTCCCATGCTTTCCATCATGGCATTGACCTTCTGGAGGTCTTGCAACAACCTACATTTCCCAGATTTCTTTCTGATACAGAAGACAGGAGTGTTCCAAGGACTGTTAGAAGGCTCCAGATGACCCTGGTCCAACTGCTCCTGCACCAAATCATGAAGGGTGACTAATTTATCATCAGTGAGGGACCACTGCTTCTCCCAAACGGGTTTGTCCACCAGCCACCGTATAGGAGGCGTAGGACACTCTGCGCCCTTCACTGCAGTGGCCCCTATTAAAAATCCGTCCCGATACGCACCCCCCAGGCAGACAGAACATCCCTCCCCCAGAGGTTGGCAGGAGTGGAAGTAACATGAGGCCTAACCCAGGCCATCTGTCCCTCCGGGTTCGTGACCAGCACGGGCTGCTGGGCCATGTAACATTGCGCCGTCCCTCCCAGGCCCACAACAGATGTCCCCACCGGATCCAAGGGCCACTCCGAGGGCCAGGCGGCAAGGGAGAGAACAGTGATGTCAGCACCGCTGTCGAGAAGCCCGCGGAGGTGGATTTCCGATGGTGTCGCACCAGGAACGGACAGGGTACACAGCATTTCGGGACGGTCCTTGGTCAGGACAGCAGTCCAGTGAACCTGAGGAGGCCCGGTGGATCCAAAACCACCAGCTCCACGTGACTGGTCAACTGTCCTGTGAACAGAAGACTTAAAAGGCACAAGTTGAGCAAGCCGTGTCCCTTTTGGGATTGTGACGGGGAGTGGGTGTGGAGACCATGGCACAAATCTGTCCTGTAAAATCTGCATCAATGAGCCCCAGGTGCACAATGAGGCCCTGAAGGGTGGCACTGGACCTCCCCATAAGGAGAGCACTCATGCCCCCACCCAAGGGACCAAAGGCATCCAGAGGAACCTTGCGTATCTCAGACGAGTCTAAGACAACTGTTGCTGCGGTGCAGACGTCCACGCCTGCTGATCCGCGGGTGCTGGCTGCAAGCCGGCAAAGGAGACCTCCATCGGCACCTGGGTCTTGAGGGAAGCTTGTGTCTGAGCGCGCCCCTCCTGCTGCGCGCTCCGCTTCACGTTTCCCGAACCCAGGAAAGCCTGGCCATTAGCATGAACAGTCGCCTTACAAACGTTAGACATGTGATTCGGCCTACCACACCGACCGCACAAGAACATGGGGAATTTGACCTTCTGCACCTTCTTCCCCCGCTTCCTGCTAGACTGCGCATTCCCCTGCTGTGGCCGCCTGCCCTGCGGTGCTGCCCAGACCGGCTGCACAGCGGCAGCCACAGCGGCCAATTTCCGACGTGAGGGAATGATGTTTGCACAGGCTTCTGCCATCTCCCAGATACTAGGATCACCAGGCATAGCCGCTATAACCTTATTACAAGCTTCATTACAATTGCACTTGACAAGGTTTGCAATCATAACTTCCCTCGCCACAGGATCAGGCACCTGCCTCTCCACGGACACAATCAACCTTCCCACAAATACCATAAAAGGCTCATCATCCCCCTGGACAACAGTTGAAAACGGCTGCTTCGGAGCAGCCATTTCCAGGGTCTGCACAATTGCTCCTATGCCCAGCGTTTTGCATTGCTGAAGCACAAGGGGATCGTATCCAACCTGCCCCTGAACATTCTCATAACGCTCTGTCCCCATCAGCATGTCAGCAACAACCCTATGCCTGGGGTCCTCCGGCGCCAGCGCAGCATTCCGCTTCACCTCTTGGGCTGCCAGACGAGACCACTTGGTCTCAAAAACACCAAATTGCACAGGGTCAAAAAGAGAATGTGCCACACAACGGACATTGTGAGGTGTCAGCGTGTCCCGAGCAAGTCTCTGAAGAATGTGCATAACCTCAGCAGACCCCAAACCATGCTGAGCAACCGCTTCATGGAGTTCCTTCTCCAGCTTATATGCAAGGGGTTCATAAGCGTTATGAGTGACGCCCCTGAGCACAGGGAAAGCCTGAGGACCCCCTGGCAAAGCCACGGCACCTGCTGTGTCCCGAGCCTTGGGCCCCCCAGAGACAAGAGGGAGTGATTGACTGGAAGCCGGGGCAACACCACTCGTCCCTGCGCCCCCTGCAGCACCGGCAGAGCCAAAGGAATTCGCCCCCCGACCCTGCAGATGCCGGGAGGAGACAAGGTCATTCATCTCGTCAGTCACGGTTTTCGCCTCTGGCCAGAAACGTTCAGCGTACCTCGGACGCACGGTCACCTGGCACGCAGGAAGCGTCCAAAGACTTGACGAGAAAGCGCCATGGTGCCGGGCACCCACCGGCCTCCCGCCGGCCGCGTCAGCAGTTGCACTAAAGGTAAACACCCCAGTCCCCTGCTGCGCTGCAGCTCCGGCAGGGGCCGTCTCGGCGGCCGCAACTGCCGGCACAGCCCACAGATCTGGCACTGTGCCGGATGAGACCGGCACGGTCACGGACGAAGCCGGTACGAGGCCCCCATCCCCCGATGCGGGGGCGGAGCGGGATGCCGAGGGAAGCACGGCCTGCGGAGCCGCGTCACTACGGGGCGGCACAAGGGAGCCGGGTACACCCCCTACGAGAACCCGCCCCAAGCCGCAAGGTCCCGCAGCGGGCACCGCCCCCACCGAGCGGAGAGGGACGGGCTGCCCGCCCACCGGAGCGGGGCCAGGGGGAGCACCGACCGACGCCCCGCCCCCGGCTGCCTCCACCGCATACCCAGCAGGCTGCGCAGACCCAGAGGCGGGCAACGTCCCGCCCCCGATTGCCTCCACGGACTGCGCATGCCCAGCAGGCTGCACAGACCTGAAGGAGGGCGAAATCGCTCCCCCCGCTGAGGAACCTGACTCGGGGGCGGGAGAGCCTACCCCCACCGCGCTCAGGGGGAACGTGGTGGACACACCGCAGTTCGGACAACAAGTCGTCACCGCAGCAGCCTCAAGTCAGGGCGGAGGCTGACTCTTAAAGGCCGGGAAGGCACACAGAGAGGGGAACCCGTTCCCCGCCCCGCCACCCGCACAGGGCGAGGCGGGGCGAAGACGGCCCACCGAATCCAGAGAGCCCCCCGGACCCGGGACCCGCTGGCTGTGAGCCCAACCCACCCCGGGCGGATAATGGCCACTCCCCAGCACACCGTCGTGGGGCGGGGAGGGGGACTCCACATCACACAGGAGCTCGATCTCCTCATCCACATCCGAGATAGAAGGGCTTCCCTGGGAACTCCGAGGGGTACAAGAACCAGACCCCCGCCAAAGCTCCTCACATTTCTTCCACTGCACCAGCAGCAGTCCCACGTCTACACTGCAATCATCAAAGAGGGCCTCCATGAGGTGGACCCCCAGGAGAGACCACTCCTGCTTATTGAACGCCTTCGCGGGGTCCAAAAAAAAACCTCGCTCCTGGGCCCACAGAAGAATTATCTCCAAATCATCCCAGGAAACAGACACCTGTTTCCACTCCAGGACCCCCCTCCAAAGATCCAGAATGAGGGAATCATCCTGGAAAACCACAGAGGTTTCCATTGCCCCAAGAAGAGCAGGCAAAGCACCAAAAGGAGGGGGAGAAAAATCTCACCGCAATCCGCTGTCCGTGTCTCAGCCTTGGCTGCAATACACTTCGGCGGTCACCACATGTCGCTGAAGGACACGAGAGAACACAAGCACACCACCACTCTCAAGGTGAAGGGAAAAAAGGGAAGTTTTATTCTGACTCCAATACTTATAGTTTTACAAAAGTGACAGTGGATTGGAAGGTGACATTGACACCTCTGCAATGGCACTGGTCAAACCAACAGTCCATCAACTCTCTCCTCCTCCATAAAGAAATGAAAAACAATGAGTTATTTACAGAAAGTGTGTGAGAAAGTTCACTACAAGAATGTCAACATCAGAAGGCTTAGAAAATCTTAAAAAACCAAGGTGACAGGAGAGCTCCTCACAAAGCCCTGCATGCTGAGTGCAGGAAAGTTTCTGTTTATATTTTGTATTTTGCACACATATCCATTGATTGTCCTGGACTAGACATATATATAATGATAATTTCTCCAAAATCATTAACATATTTCCCCTCACCTTTTGCATGTGTTCTTCTGTCCTGGGGGTCTCTTTGGTGGTCCCTGGTGGTCGTGGACCCCAGTATTCCAGTGGGCCTGGCTGAGTCAGGACACTTAGGCTGCTGAACTTCCAGTTCCCCTTCTCACACAATGGGCATTGTGTGGTTTCCAAAAGCCTGGGGTTTTGGAGAAGAAGCTCCAGGTGTCAGCTCACCTGGTGGAGACAATTTATCATCTGGTAACATGAGATCATAGAGTGGGCTATGACATCACAGTGCAGTATGTAATGTTATTGAGCAGCTATGACATCATAGACGTCATCACAGAGCAGACTATGACACTACAGGGCAGAGATCTGATATCACAGAGCAGACTAGGACATCACAGAGTTGGCTGTGACACCAGAGGCCAGCTTTGTGACATTAGAGAATGGGCTGTGACATCACAGAGCAGGCTGTGACATCCCAGAGGGGCTGTGTGACATCCCAGCAGGACTGTGTCAGGTCACTGGGTTGGTCACTCTGCCCCAGCTCCCCCTCACAGTTTCTCCCAAGTCCAATGCTGTTCATGCCCAGCAGGGTCCCTGTGCCTCGGGATCCCCCCGGCCCACCTGGAGCCACAGCCTCCACCAAAGGATGTTCCACAGGATCCACCCCAGAGCCTGACAGGGGACAAGGGGCCAAGGCTGTGTGACCAGGACATCAAGGACGGGGATTATCCAGGTCACTGTGGCCTGGTTTGGGTTCCCCAGGGCAGGAAAGATTTCTGGCAGCTGGAGCAGGGTCTGGGAAGGCCCTCCAAGGTTGGGCTGGAGCCCTCGGGCTGTGAGCAGAGGCTGAGGGAGCTGGGCTTGTCCAGCCTGGAGCAGGGAAGGCTGAGGGGCTCCTCATCCCAGCCTGGCAGTGCCAGCGAGGAGGGGATGGAGAACACAGAGCCAGGCTCTTCACAGGGGGCTGGGGGGAGACAAAAGCCAATGGGTGGAAGGGGAAAGAGGGGAGATCAGCCAGGACAGGAGGAGATGAAATGAGTCAGGCTGCTTTCAGCATTTGCTCACCACCAAAAGCAGCCTGACCTCCCTTCTCCATCCACCACTGGCAGCTTTGCAAATCAGGAACTGTTGGAGCTCTTTTGCCCCTACTTCAGGACTAGCATCCTGATACAAGAACTTAATGCTGTTTATATCTATCACAGAACCACATTTATCTGAAATTAATTTTAGTATGGAAATCACTTGTGGATGGTGCCCTCACCAGATACTTCTGGGACGTTGTACATAGCTCAGGGAAGAGCATGATTGTTATTAAATTGTGTCCTTTTCAACCATGGTCTGTTGGCCATGAAGAGAAACTTTCTGTGCCTCTGAGTCTCACCAGTTCCTGACCCCCAAAGGACACAAACTTGATGAGTTGTGGTTCCCACTCCAGTGGTGGCACCTGCACCTCCCTCTATTTCCAGAGCTAAGCTCCCCTGTCCCAGAAAGTCCCTGGCAATGCAGGGATGAAGGAAACAGGACAGGCTGTGGGGATCGGGGCAGGGCACAGCCAGAGATTTGGGGTGGTTGTTAGCCGAGGGCAGGACCCGGCCCTTGGCCTTGGTGAACCTCATCCAGCTGTCCTGGGCCCCTGGATGGCTCCAGCCTGTCCAGATCCCTCTGCAGAGCTTCCTGCCACCCAGAACAACCACACTGCCACCCAGCTTGGGCTCACCTGGGAACTGACCGAGGGTGCCCTCGATGGCTTCATCCAGATCAGCAATAAAGAGATTGAACTGACCTGGCCCCAATCCTGAGCCCTGGGGACGCCCTAGGATGTGACTCCATTCCTCAGAGGCTCTGAGTGCCAGGGATCGAATGAGGGAAAGGGTGTTGTGATAAATGAATATGATTAATGCTAACAACTGTAACTATATCGATATTTTAGAAAAAAGTAATAGAGGAAAAGAATATGGAATTATGTCACAAAACAGATGTTTTCAGATGTTCATGAAATTATAGGATCCAGGATGTATATTGTAATAAGTAACATCCCAAAATGGAGTAGGCCTTGGGATAATTAGAGAATCAACCTTGAAATAAACAGAATTGAAATGATTTCAGGTGTCTATGAAATAAAAAGGCTTTCTTTTGGAATATAATGCTGGCTTCTACACGACTTGGGGCACATCTGCAACATGTGGGGTTGTTCAAAGAATAGTGACGATGAGGAGAAGCCTCCATTGGATTGACCACCAAAGAGCCAAAAGACCCCTTAGCAACAGTGAGAACATGAACTGTGCAGTACAGTGACATAGATTTCAAGAATCAAAAACAGGAAGAGATTTATGGGAAAATATTGATGAATCTGTATTAGCATACAGTATATAAATATGTGTTTGGATTCCTGTGCTTTTTGTACAGGAGGGTGAGAGAAACCCTCCCCATATCCTGATTGGTCAGTTTTGCTTATGCTTTATCAGAACCACTGAGAAATTTTTTTGTATCTGTTTGACTTTATTTGATTGTAGTATTTTACATAAAATTGCTGCTCAATTAAAATTGCTGCTAAATTCAACTTTGTTGTTTAGTGAATTAGACATGTAGAAATTCTTTCGTAACAGTAAGAAAGAGGTAGGGACAAAGTGTTATTGATAGCAATAAAAGGTGTGTATTTTCATATCTATTCTGACAGCATTAGAAGGTGCTTGGGGTCGGTATAACCTGGACATTGCTGATACCAATCTATAAAGAGGAAAAGAGAACTTAACAAGATAAAACAATTCTCTCCTAATTGTTTTCAATACAGTATATTCACTTTGCATACACTTTGGAAATCTGTCTAATTAAGCACAAAAGAATTTAGAACTTAAATTATTCTCAAGGGGCTTTTCTTGTTTGGGCATTTTGAACAAATGTTTATGAGTCTTTGTCAGTGAGTTCCTGAACTGAAGAGCTCCAGAAAGAAGAGGCCTCAGGAAGAGTAAAACTCCTCAGCAACCTCCAAGTGGCTGAGGATCCATCCCCATCAGAGCAGCAATGAACAGAAATGGGCACAGCTTGCTGACTGCCCCAGCTCTGGGATGGGCCCTGGGCCTGGAGACGGAGCAGCTCTTGAGGGCCCCAAGACTGGGGCTCTTGTGCTGCCCTGTGTGACAGTGGTCTTATGATGAGGGAAGAGACGTAGATCTGACTCCATGTTACAGAAGGCTTGCTTTATTATTTTAAGATATATTTTACATTAAAACTACACTAAAAGAATAGAAGGAAAAGTTTCATCTCAGAAGGCTTGCTAAGCTAAGAATAGAAAAGAAAGAATGATAACAAAGGCAGCTGTCTCAGACTCTTTGTCTGAGCCAGCTCTGCTGCGATTGGCCATTAATTCAAAACATCCACATGGGACCAATCACAGATGCACCTGTTGCATTCCACGGCAGCAGGCAATCATTGTTTACATTCTGTCCCTGAGGCCTCTCAACTTCTCAGGAGGAAAAAATCTTAAGGAAAGATTTTTAATGAAAAGATGTCTGCGACAGCCCTGGGCAGATGGGATGGCAGCAGGGGCTGCAGAGCTCTCAGAACTTCAGCCCGAGGGGCGCAGGGCAGCCAGGGAGCCTCCTTTGGCCTTGGCCAAGCACCTTCCCCCATGGCTGGCGCTGAGTCCTGTGGCAGCTGCAGCTGCTGCTGTGCCCTTGCCAGGGGCTGAGGCCGTGGGCCAGTGCCCAGAGCAGCCTGGCCTGAGCAGAGCTGTGGGGCCAGAGCTGGCTGGGCTGGGCTGGGCTGGGGAGAGGCCCTTGGTGCTGCCCAGAGCTCAGGGAAGCTGGCAGAGCTTGCAGGGAGCTGGGCTGGGCTCAGAGAGCCTGGCCCAGAAACCATCAGTGTCCATCTCAGCCTGGCTGAGCGTGCAGGGGCAGGACTCAGACCAGGCCTTGTGGGGCAGGGCCAGCGCCTGTGCAAGGCATTGCAAACAGGCAAGTGGCCCAGAGAGGAGGCTGCTCTGTGCCCTTGGTGGCATGGACAGAGCAGGGAGCGGGCCCAGGACATTTGTCAGCGCCAGACTCTGTCCCCGTGTGTTGGCAGCCCTGGCTGCCAAGCCCAGCTTTGGCCTGGGCTGAGTTTGGCTGTGGCCAGCTCCATCCTCCTGCAGGGCTCAGGGCCTGTTCTCGGTCACGGCCAGCCCTGGCTGCCTCTCTGCTGGCCCAGAGGCCGGCAGAGCCCGGGGCAGGGCTGTCTGTGCAGCCCCACAGGTGCCATGGGCTCTGCAGGAGCTGGCAGAGGCTGCCCAGCAGGGAGGCCATGGGGCACAGAGCCCCAAGGCTGCTGTGGGCACCATGGCACAGGGGCCGTTCCCAGCCGCAATGCTCCTGGCCTGGGCTGGGCCTGCACAGGGGCTGGGCCATCATGGCTGGGCCAGCACAGGGCCACAAAGGGGCCATGCAGCTGCTGCCAGGGCTGACTGCAAGGCCAGGCACACACAAGCAATTGCTGAGCATGGCCTGCGCTGGCCAGGCCTGACTGTGCCAAAGGCAGAGCTCAGCTGCCCTTGGGGACTGCAGGAACAGTCCAGAGCCCAAAGAGCCTCCATGGCTGTGCTGGAAACCAAGGCTGCAGCAGGAAAATGCAGGGCTGTTGCACGATGGGGAGGGCATTGAATTCCAGCACACACCTCAGCTCTCTGATGATCCCAGCACCATGCTGGGCCCTGTTTCAGACTGGAGCAGAGCACATGTTGATGGGACAGGAGCCCTGTGGGGCTGTCAGGGACCTGCAGCTAATAAGGTGCTCCGCTCTCCCTCAGGTGCTCTCGAAGAGATCCAATCCCAGCTGGGCACCTCAGGGCACAAATGGCACTGCCTGTTCATGGGCACACAACTGATGTCTCTCTGGAAAGTGGCACAGGTGTTAATACCTGTTAGTTTCACAGAATCACAGAATCACAGAATTTCTAGGTTGGAAGAGACCTTTAAGATCATCGAGTCCAACCCATGTTCTATCACCTCAACTAGATCATATCACCAAGTGCCACATCCACTCTTCCCTTAAACACATCGAGGGATGGTGACTCCACCACCTCCCTGGGTAGATGATTCCAGTATTCGACCACTCTTTCTGTGAAAAACTTCCTCCCTAATTCTAGCCTTTATCTCCCTTGGTGCAGCTTGAGACTGTGTCCTCTTGTTCTGTCTTTTGTTGCCCGGAGAAAGAGACCAACCCCAGCTCACCACAGCCACCCTTCAGGAAGTTGAAGAGGATGATGAGGTCACCTCTGAGTCTCCTTTTCTCCGGGCTGAACAACCCCAGCTCCCTCAGTCGTTCTTCATACGACTTGTGTTCCAAGCCCCTCACCAGCCTCGTTGCTCTCCTTTGAACACGCTCAAGCATCTCAATGTCCCTCCTAAACTGAGGGGCCCAGAACTGGACACAGCACTCAAGCTGTGGCCTCACCAAT
Organism: Zonotrichia leucophrys gambelii; assembly: GCF_028769735.1. Taxonomy (NCBI): domain Eukaryota; kingdom Metazoa; phylum Chordata; class Aves; order Passeriformes; family Passerellidae; genus Zonotrichia; species Zonotrichia leucophrys. The sequence continues at coordinate 37,615 of NW_026992585.1, forward strand.
GCTAAATACAGGGGAAGGATGACCTCCCGTTTCTGCTGGCCACACTATTCCTGATGCTGGCCAAGATGCCTTTGGCCTTCCTGGCCACCTGTGCACACTGCTGGCTCATGTTCAGGCAACAGTCAACCAGCAACCCCAGGTCCCTTCCCATGTGAGCACTGTCCAGCCACACCGTCCCCAGCCTATAATGTTGCAGGGGGTTATTGTGGCCAAAGTGCAGGACTTGGCACTTGGACTTATTGAACCTCATCCCATTAGATTCTGCCCATCCATCCAACCATTCCAAGTCCCTCTGCAAAGCCCTCCGTCCCTCTAACACATCGACATATGCTCCCAGCTTAGTATCATCTGCAAAATTGATAATGAAAGACTCTAATTTCATGACATACAAACAAATCTTTATTATCTGGGTCATTTGAGTACTTTTAAGAATTGGCAGAGTTTTCCCACCAGGAACAGGAATTTCCTCGAGGTGTACTGATGGCAGGAGGAAAAATACTGATCTTCCCTTCTACGGGTGTCACCAATATTCTGTTTATTACTTTGTCTCCCTTTTCCTTCAGGTGTTTTCAGCTCTTCTGTTGAAATGGCCATGTCTAAGGACATCTCTTCTTTTACAGCAGGTGGATCTATGTACTTCTACTGCTCTCTGATTTCATCCTCTAGATGCTCTCTGGTCAGTCAAGTGATCTCAAGAGACTGGCTTCATGCTTTGAGCTGGAAGAAATTGCCCAATATTTCTGAAGTTCAAATAAATATATAATAAATATCATTTTAATTGTGTTTTTATCTATCACAGAATTACCTTATGCCTTGTTTAAAACTGTTGCTGTACAGAAATCCCTTGGGGATGGGGGACATGTCAGAGGCTGCAGGGACATCACAGAGAGCTGTGATGGTTATTAAACTGTTCAAATGTCCAACTTGTGTTTGTTGGCAAGAAACCTTTCTGTGCCTCTGAGTGTCACCAGCCCCTGACCCCAAAGGACACAAACCTGATGAGTTGTGGCTCCCACTGCAGGGGCTGCACTTGGACCTTGGCTCTGCGCAGGAGAGCTCTTCATGCCCTTTCTCTCTTTTCCTCCCACTGGGCATGGAGGGAGCTTCTGACTTCAGCGTGTGACTCATGTGTGCAAAGAGCAAATCTGGGCAGAATTGGGGCAGGAAGGGTTTGGGGGGGACCTTGGGATCTGTGCTGGGCACAGAAGGTGTTTTCTATTTCTCTGAGACTGTCTGCTGTGGAAAGTGGATTTAATATCCAGCAGAGGAAGACTTTTGCCTTTGATGGTGCTGAGCCTTCCCTTGGCTTTGTTGGCTGACAAGAAATGAACATCCCTCTGGGTCTTCGGCAGCTCCTTCTCCAAGGAAAACAGGTGGGAGTTGGAGCCAGGGAGCTGAAAGCTGCAGGTGCAGCCTGGGCTGGAGGGAGCTCAGATTTGCACAAGGCTGCTCTGAGTGCCAGGGTTTGGAGGGGGGAAATGGTGGGGTGGGGGTAGGGACAAAGTCTGAATGATTGTCAGCCATGAAAAGTCTTGATTTTCATATCTATTCCAACTGCATGAGGAGGTACCTGGATTCAGTGTGAACTGGAGATTGCTATTTACAGAGGAAACAAGAAAAACCTAAACAGGACCTAAAAAAATCTTTTCTCACTGTCTTTTAAAATAGATCATATTCAGTTGAATGCACTTCTGAAATCTCTCTTACTAACCACACAAGATTTAGAAACTGAAGTCAAATTATCCCCAGAGGCTTGGCTTGTTAAGCTGTTCTGAATGTTAATGAGCCCTGGGGGCACTGAATTCCTGCACTGAAGAGCTGAAGGCTGAACAAGCCTCTGGAGCTGTACTTAAATTCAGTGTCAATTGGAGATTGCACATATCAATGAATTAACAAGAAAAAAAAAACTGAAGAGGATCTAAAAAAATGTTTTGTGACTGTCTCTTTAAATATATTGCATTCACTTTAGATGTACTACTGAGATCTGTCCAATTAACCACAAGAGATTTGAAAATTAAAATCAAATTATTCCCAGAGTCTTGGGTTCTTAAGGTGTTCTGATTGTTAATGAGTCCTGGGACACTGAATTCCTGCACTGAAGAGCTGAAGGCTGAACAAGACTCTGGAGCAGGAAAATTCAGCAGCAGCCTCCAAGGTGCTGAGGATGTCAGCAGCCCCCACTGAAGCCATCCCTGCCCAGAGACCATGGGGGAATGGGCAGACAAGGAGAGCGTCCCTGGGGCTGGGGCAGCACAACTCAGAGACACCAGCGGCTCCAGCTGGGAAATGGAGTGTGGAATGTGGCTGGGAAAGCCCTGCCTGGGCTGTGCCAAGCAGGACAGGCAAGCCCTGACCCCCATCCCCGAAACAATTTTCTCAAACAAGGCGCCCTTGATGCCTCAGGCTCTCCCTGGCACAGCTCCCAGCACAGCACTCTGCCCTTGTGCCTGAGCCCTTCCCTGTGCTGGGGCTGGCCTGGGGCTTTTCCTGCAGCGGGACCTGCCCTGCTCATGGCACAGGAAAGGCAGTTCCTGCTGGAGCAGGAGGCTCTGCCTGCAATGGGCTCCAACAACTCCAGCAAGGCCCTGTTTGCAAAGCCCCCAGTAGGAAATGAAGGAGGGGTGTCATGCTGTTTTTGGCGTGAATCATGCTGAAACCAGCCTGACTCCTCCATCCCAAATTTCAGTTTCCTCAGAGGGAACTGAAGCTGTGGCAGAGCTGGAAAAATCCCCAGAGAAAGGAACAACCAAGTGACACCACTGAGAACTTCTGCAGAGCTGCTGAGCTGGCCCAGCCAGGGCACATCTGACTGACAGGGCAGCACCTCAGACTGGAAAAGCCCCATCCCAAATTTTAACGGCAGCGTCTCCTGACATTTCCCTTCTTGGGGGGTGTGGGGATTCCTTCCAGCGGTGGGGACACCCTCAAGGTCACTGCTCCAGGCTGAGCCAAAGGGACTTGCCCACAGTCAATGGTCTGCAAGAGTGACATCAATCTCTGCTTAATTACAGATTTTGCTTTAATACAATTGCTTTGAAATAATTTCTTAGTGCTCTATATAATATATTATACATCTCTTAAATAATGGTTAAATATTTCTGATTTAGACAATTTTCTCTAATAATTACCATAATAGATAATACATATTTGTATAAATATAACTGGTTTGCCATTCCTAATCCTGTGGAACAAATTCTACAAAGGTTTATTTCCTACTTTATAATACTTTACACACAAACTCTTGAAAAGTCTGCAGCTGGGATTGGAAACAGCTGCTCCAATGTGGCTCTCCCAGAAGGAGTTTAGAAAGCCTGGACATCCTTGGGGGTATTTGGGGATCTGTGGGGGCTATTGGGGCTCCTTTCTGCACCCAACAGGAACAGTGACCCAACAGCAACTTCTCTAATAAACTTTGACTGAAGCTTCCACTGTGCCCATGACAGGAACCCCTGTGAGTGTCTGGGGCATCCCGGCTCTTTGGCAGCCTGGGGACTCCTGGGATGTCACCGTGGAGCCCCCGTGAGTGCCTGTGACAGATCAGTGCCTTTGCAGTGCAAGGTCCCCTGGGATGTCACCACGGCTGTGACTGCCTCTGACCACAGGGCTCTTTACCATCCCCAGAAAGCTCTGGGAGGTCTCTATGGAGCCCCTGTCTGTGCCTGTGACATTCCAACTCTGGAACAGCCTGGAAACTATTGGAAAGTTCCCATGGAACCCCTCAGAGGGCCTGTGACAAATCTGATCCTTAGCAGGCAACCATCACCAGCCTCCTGTTGTTCTGCCCGGTTTCCACGGCAACCATTACCAGGACCCTGTTGCTATGGTCAGTTTCCATGGCAACCATCACAAACCTGCTGTTTCTATGCTCAGTTTCCATGGCAACCATCACCAGACCCCTGTTTCTATGGTCAGTTTCCATGGCAGCTCCATGGGGACCCCATGCCAGGGGTGGTTGCCATGGACACCAGCTCAGGCCTGCAGCCAGAGCCCATTGCCATGGTAACCATTGGCAGCCCCATCCCCAGGCTCATGGGATCCCAGAACCACAGAATTGGCTGAGCTGGGAGGGACCCATCAGGATCTTCCAGTCCAACTGCTGGCCCTGCACAGGACACCCCAACAATGCCAGCCTGGGCCTGGCAGCGCTGCCCAAACGCTGCTGCAGCTCAGAGAGCCCTGGAGCTGGGACCCTTCCCTGGGGAGCCTGGGCAGGGCCCCAGCAGCCTCTGGGCAAAAACCTTTACTTGACATCCAACCTGAGCCCGCCCCGACTCAGCTGCAGCCGTTCCCTCCACTCCTGTCCCTGGGCACCAGAGGGAAGAGGTTCCCACAGCCCCAGCCAGGGACCCCCTCCCAAGGCTGTTGCCATGACCACCAGGGCTGGGACCAGCTGGGATGCTCGGTTTCCACGGGCCGGGCTTCAGGAATGGGATTCCCCAATTTCCTGCCCCTGCTAAAACCACGCTGCCCTCGCTGCCCTCTCACCTCCCCCTGGAAAGCACAAAAGGCAAAGATCCTGGGCTGGGATAAGAACAATTTATTGGGAACAGCAACGAGATAAGGAACAAATGGAACAGAAATATTATTGATAACAGAAAGGATTAAAAAACCTGTTTACAGGGAAAACTAATACATCAACAACAGGCTCTTCCTGGCCATGCATTTCCCCTGCCTGGAAAGGACACCCGTCTCCTCAGAGGGAGAGAGAGTCCCTGTCCTGCCCCTGGCAATGACCTGAGGTGGGAGTAAATGTAATGACACGGCCATGGCTAGACCCTCATGTTCTTCCATCCCACATCATGTCTTTGTCAAGGGCAGGAAAAGGGACAGGTGTCTTCCCAGATGGATCACAGGGAAAATGAATCACCAGGGCTCTTCCCAACGTGGGCCCTCCAATGGGGGATGAAGCTGGAGTGGTGCCTGAAGCTGTTCCTGCGTTTGTGGCATTTGCAGGGCTTCCCTTACTGGTGGCTCCGTTGGTGTCTGGTCAAGTGAGAGCACTGGGTGAAGCTCTTCCCACACTGGGGACACTCGAAGGGCCTCTCCCCAGTGTGGATGCGCCGGTGGGTGATGAGGTGGGACTTTTGCTTGAAGCCCATCCCACATTCAGGGCAGCGGAAGGGCCTCTCCTCTGTGTGAGTCCGCTCATGCAGGCGGAGATTTGAGCTGGTCAGAAACCTCTTCCCACATGTGGGGCACTGGTAGGGCCTCTCCCCAGTGTGGATGCGTTGGTGCCTGATGAGATCTGACCTGTAGCTGAAGCCCTTCCCACATTCCCCACATGTGTAGGGCCATTCCCCTGTGTGGATCATCTGGTGGCAGAGCAGGGTGAGGATCTTCCTGAAGCTCTTCCCACACTCCAAGCACTTGTGGGGCTTCTCCCCATCAGGAAGCTGCTCATGGGCCACCAGCTCAGTGCTCTGGCTGAAGGTATGCCCACCGTCCTGGCTCAGGGTGAGTCTTTCCTCCTCAGCGCACCCTGGGCTGGGTTTGGAGCCCCTCCTCATGTGGGATGTCTGAGGTTTTTCTTCCCTGTTGGATTCCTGTGCACTGGAATCACTCAAAAAAGCCTCTTTCACAAGGTTTTGCCATGCAGATTTTTCCTCCCTGGTCTCCATCCTCAGTTCCTTCCCTGGGGAAGGAAGGACAAGGAAAGGATGGGATTTGCCTCCGTGCCAAAGGGAAGGGGAAGGAGATCCCCCCAGTGCATCCCCGGCAGGATGGTGTTGGCAGCGGGGTTGTCCTGAGTTGGGGGCTGTGCTGGGCTGGGAGATGGAGCAGGAGAGAGGGGCAAATAGGAACTGACTTCCTCCTCACCTGCCCGGGTATCCCAGGGATCCTTCCTCTTCCTCGCAGCCTCCTCCTCCATCCAGTCAAGATCTGGGAATGGGAAGTCCTGTTCTGGGAAGAAAACAAAGGGTGTGCACATTGTCTTTTGTACTGGTTCAAGGCAAACCTGGGGGAGAGTCTACGTCAGAATACAATTTAATAAGAACGTGAAGACCAAGGCAATGATACAGAAACCCTGCCTTAAACTGACAGAGTCAGGACATAGCCTGACACCCTGTTGGTCAGGGTGGTGGCAGGAGTCCCATTAAATGGTGGCTGCAGTCCTGTTGGAGTGATGAAGGTGATTCTGTCAGAGCAGTGATCCTGTAGAAGGGTCTGGTCTTCCTCTGAAGGTCCAGTGGTGGTTATGGAGCTCTTGTCCTCTGGGAATCCAGTAGGCAAGCTGCTCCTGGTTGTAGCAAGGCTCAGCTTATATCCCGGTAGGAATGCTTAGATCTTCCCATTGGGCGGAACATCCCACAGTGGGATGATGGAATTTTATCAGTCCTGCAGTGACACTCAATGGCCCATTCACAGAAGATATCTCCCCTGGAGGGCTTTATCAGGGGTGAGTTATGGAAGAGATAAAGAACCCTGCCCCACCTGTTTATAGCAGTTGATGAAGATGGGGATTGAAAACATGCATTTGGTTACATCTTGCATGGCAACCTGAAGCAGTGGGGTAATCCCTGCTCAGGGGGTGAACACCACCCCTCTTACCCAAACTAGCTTAGGTGTAAATCCTCCACCACCCTTGGAAGGCCACACACAGGGGACAGTGTCACACTTGCCCTGCTCCAGGGGAGGTCTCTGGCCCTGTCACTCCCTTGCCTTTTCTCTTTCTTTCCATCTCTCTCTTTACCTCACATTTACTGTTCAATAAAGTACACTTTGGATGTGGCCTCTTTAGCACCTTAATTGGGCAGAGGAATCTCTATAACAATTTGAGTAACCAGACTGTGACATTATTTTGGCACAGTGAATTCAGGGCGCTGTTCTCTGACCCCAAGTGCCTTTGACAAGAGCATGGTTCCCTTCTCTGAGGAGGTTGTTGTTCTTTCTGGAAGCACTCTTGGAAACTTGGACACAGTCCCTCCTTCCTCCTGGGGAACTTATGGGAGAAATGATGAGGAAAATGGCTGTTGTGAGTGGTCAGTGAAAAAGAAAATATTTTCTTGTCCTTCCTTGAAAAGTTTGTTTAAATCACTGGAGGAAAGGGAGAAAATGTTACCAGCGAGACTGACAAGGTTCATTCACTTCAAGGTGAAGAACATAAGGGGCTGCTGAAAGTCCCACAAGAAGCCCTGCTCAAGTAGATAAATTCCCAAATAACTCCGGAATTCACAGGCTTGGGGGCTTTATCAAATGTGAGAATCATTATTCTCTTCATTCCTGTCACCTTTTTGACAGCTACACTGAGTTTCCCCTTCCTTTTAATAATATTTATATTGGGCCAACTTTGCACTTTGCTTTTATTGGAACCTGCCAGCTGTAGATATGCAGGAACCAGTGTAACTTGGAATTGCAACAGAATTGCTTTTATTGTCAGTTTATTCATGTTTGGGATTTGTGTTTTCATCACACGTGACTTATGGGAAATCAAATATTCATTAAGGTATTTTATGTAGGATAAAGTTTGATTTCTGCCAAGTTTATTTTGTCCAGTGCCCAGGGGATGCTCAAGGGGTCTCTGTGCCTCTCACCCTGGGGGATGCTTGGGAGGGGCTGGGGGGGCTCTCCAAACTTCTCACACCTGCAGAGGCCGGGGGATCTCTGTCCCTCTCAGCCCTGCTGTGACCCCACACAAACATCATCGGGGTCAGAGGGACAGAGACACCCCCAAACCCCCAGAGGGGCTGAACCTGGGATTTGGTTTGGGGCTGAGGATTTAGGAAGGGGCTGGAATTGGGGCTGGGCTTGGAGTTGGGACTGAGATTTGTGTTAGAGCTGGGATTGAGGTTAAGGCGAGACATGGGATTGGCTTTAGGGCTGGGGTTGGAATTGGGTCTGAGGATAGACGAGTCAGGCACTGGGATGAGATTAAATACAGAACTGTGAGTGTGTCTAAACATGGAGTGAGATTGAGACCAGGGTCAGGGTCAGGTTTGGGACTGAGCTCACCCAGAGTGGGACAGAGGGGATGTTACTGCAGGATGTCCTTGGCATCATCCCAGCCCTGCTCAGGCACCTCCAAACATGGGGGGCAGCTGGGTGCTCCAAGATCCAGGTGCTCCCACGCTGCCCCTCCATACCAGGCGAGCATTCCCTGAGGGCAGCCCTGACTGTGACCACTGGGGCTCTGGGATCAGCCCTCATATCCCTGTGGGAGCAGCTGCAGACAGGACGAGAGATTTTCCCCCCTCTTTCCGGAGGAAGGGTGAAGCCTGGCTGCCCTTTTATTCTGGTGCCTCCTCCTCTTCTCAGCTGAGGATGTAAAACTGCCCAGGAGCAGGAAAATTCCCATTCCCTCTTTCCCTGTGGCTGCAGCCTGGAACATCCACCCAGAGTTAAGGACTTTTTGACAGCCCTGCCGAATGACACTGGCAAGAGGTTTGTGAGAAGGGGAAGAAATTGTATTTTGATAGTAACTAAAAGATGCAAAATTATTCCTTTCTGTTATATTCCTTTTCAGTCAGTTCTGGTCTGTTTTCAGTGTGCCACCTTCTCAGCTGATTGTGTTTGTGCCCTCCTTTCTCTCCTGCCTCTCTTCCCCTGCTCTGTTTCTCTCTCAGGGTCTCCCTTGACCCAGGGGAGCTCACACCAAAGACCGTGTCCGGATTTAATTCCCAATTCAGGAGCTACAGCAGCCATGGGTGAAGTTAGGAAGGCTGGCAGTGAAATGCCACTGTAAGATCTTGCTCCACTTGGCTTTTGGCTCCTTCTTGACAGCTTTGCCCTCAAGGGCAGGAACATCTTTTCATAGCTGAGAACTGGAATTCCAGACCCGGGCACTGTCTGCCGTGGATCCCAGAGGGGCATTCCCGAGGCTCCGAGTGTGCTGCTCCTGCCGTGCCTCCCAAGGAGCTTCTCTGCCAAGGGGAGAAGATCCAGCAGCTCTATGGGCTCCCAGAGCACACAGCAAAGGTGGCTTTGATGGACATTTTCCAGCACCTTCCCCTCTGGAAGCAGAGGGAGGGAGGAAATAGAAGCGAGTCCTGGAAGGACTGGGATGGGAAGGGACCCTGCCCATGGATTACGACCCCGCGAGGGAGAGACGCCTCTGCCCCAGTGAAGGAGCGAATGAGAGCGTGGGAACGCAACTGACGATTATTGAACGTGGACTGAACGGAACAAGAAATGGGGAGGAGAAAGGGAGAGAAAGAAACCGGGAAGAGGTCTCAGAGAACAGAAAGAAAGAGGAAAAGGCTCCCGCCTGGACTCCGCAGCTCCCAGGGACACCGGCAGGGCGCAGCGCCTTTCACAGTTCCAGCCAATCAGAAGAGGCGATAACCAATTTCCAGCCAACCAGAGCTTTTCTCGCCGATGACTCGCCGGTTGCCAGGCGAACCAGCTGAGCCCGGCGGGCCCGGAGCGGAATTTGGGGCTCGGGCCGGGGGGACGGATCCGCCCCGGGGGGATCCCCCAGCCCCCTGCCCAGCCCTGAGGCCGATCGGGGGCTCCCCCCCCCCAGCAGCCGGTGCTGCGGGGCCGCGGGGCAGAGCGGTGGGAAAGGGGAGTCCAGGCTGGAGCGAAGGAAATGCGGGAGGAAGAGGAGGGAGACGAGGAGCAGGAGCGGGAGCGGGAGAATCGCGGCGCTCGCAGCGCCCGCACGTCGAGCCTGCAGCACCCCCTGCCCCGGGAGCATCGCCCCCAGCCCCGAGCCGCAGGTGAGGGTGGAGGCCGAGCTCGCCCCGGCTCCAGCCAGGAGTCTCCGGGAGGATTTTTTGGAGAGTGTTCGGAGCCGGCAGATCCCGGACTCGAGCCCCGGATATCTCCGGGCTCCCTAAGAGGAGCTTTTTCGGAGGAAGAGGAGCCACGATCGCCCCTCGGGAGGGTCCTGGGAGGTCCACGTGGGGACGGCCCGGTACCGACGGGGTGGGACATTGGTTTTGGGATCCCTGTGAGAGCCGGGGCTGTGGAACGGGGGACCCCCGGGGCGGGGAGAGGGGAAGGGGCGATACCGGAGCTGGGGGACTCCCGGCATGCTGGAGATGAGGCGGGGACGGGACCCCCTGACCCTGACAGGAGCGTGTCCTGGGGTGACTTTATGATGCTCGTACCCCATCGGTCTGTTTAGCCCAGAAATGAGTTCTGCACCTTTAAGGCTGGTTCTGAGAGTGAAGAGGAGGAAGAAGAATCTGCAGTTTGTTTTCATATGCTGCACTCACTTCTCCACATTCCGGCTCCTGGATGGATAGACAGCAGTGTTATGAACAAAAATTCGGTTAATATTTTTTTTGTAAGAAAAAGTTACAAAAAGGCAGCCAGATCTCTGTCCCTGCCAGGGTTCTGCGTGCTTTGTTATTGTAATCATGGGTCATTGTAGCTTATCACTCCTTTTGTATTAGTAAAGGCCCTGGCTGGGGTGGGGTGATGGCCCTTCCCCGAGGCTAAGGTTCCTACCATAGTGAAGACACCTGAGAGGGTGGGGGGGGGTTATGCAAAGTGACTCCAAGACCAGCATGCTTTTGGGACCTCGACTCCAAAATGCAACGAAAAAACCCTGAAAACAACGAGCCACCAAAGAGTTGAGAGACTAAAGTGATGTCCGGACGTGAGGAGCCAAGTGCTGAGCCTGCAGAGATGTGGAGCCCCTCTCGCCCTGAGCAGAGAGTTGTCCCAACACCGGGACCAGGCAGGACTGAACGCTGAGAAAGTAACATCTGACGGGGACACCACACCCTAAAGGCTCCCACGAGGACCGGATCCCCCGGCTCTGCCCCTAGTGGACAGAGCTGCGCATATCCTCCTCCTCTGAGTCGCCCTGGGAGACGCGACGGGGACTGCAGCCCTGCCGAGCTGCCCAATCCTGAGCAGATCACTTTTAATAAAGGCATTAAAAAGGAGAAGAAGTCTCCTGGCCCTGTTTATTTCAGCTGGGGGCGCTCGTCCGGAATAGCCACGCCGCAAGAAGACTCAAGACTGGCCATCTTGGACTTCAGGACAGCTGGCTATCAGGACCAGAGGGATCGGCTCAGGAGTGACGACGCAGAGGAGGACTGGAGCACCGGACTGGTGAGAAACCCGGTGGGGGGGGTGGGAGACGTACGCATGTGTGTGTGAATGAGACGGAGGCCGGCAGCCGGACCCTCGAAGTGAGAGCGGTCTGCTCAGTACCACGTTTCCGGACTCCTGCGAAGGGGCCGGCCGGAACAGGGGGCAGTGCTTGGAATTAGCGTGAGTGAGCCGTCTCCAAAGGGGGAATAAAGGCCCCCCCCCCCTCCAGGCGTGCGGAGGGAATATTTGTATGAGTGGCACGCACCCAAAATAGGCCCTGACAGAGGGAAGTCAGGCAGATTTGTCAGTCCCGAGAAGGATTCGGGTAGCATTTGTAAGTCTCGAGAAGGATTCGCGTAAGATTTTGTCAGTCCCGAGAAGGATTCGGGTAGCTTACAAGCCCTGCAGGCAAAAGTAAGTCCTGACACAGGAGTCAGGCACAAACCCCAGCGAAGGAGGCTGTGGTTTGCTTTTAAGTCCTGATATGGTGAAGCCTAAAAATTGACGGGTTAGGCAAACTAAAAGTCAGGCAGTTGTTTTTCCTGACAGAGGGAGTCAGGCACGACCCGGATTCTTAAGCCGAGGCTTCATGTGTTCAAATCCCGATAGATGTAAGACCTGACGTGGGGAAAAGTTGGGCAATCAAGAGATCAGGCAGTTGTTTCAGTATAAAGTCCTGAGCATCAGGCAGAAATTTGAAGTTCAATTGAGGAGGCTGAAGCTCCTCAAAGAAGGTTGTTTTTGAAATTACCGGTCAGTAAATGCACCTTTGGGGCTTTTTGCTGTTGAGACCTGTAAAATGGGAGGGTGTAATAGTAAAAAGACCGGCAAGAGACTGAGGTATATACATCCCAATAGTCCCTTAGGAGAACTGTTAGAGAAATGGGATTCTATAGAGGCCACGGAGGGAATAGATAAAGTGAAAATGATCCACTACTGTGTAGAAGTCTGGCCAGAATTAGAGTTACAAGGAGGATGGCCTTGGTGTGGGACAAAAGATAAGTGGATGTGCCAACTATTAAATAATTATCTGACAGCTCGAGGGGATACTGATCCTGAGCAATTATTGTATGTAGCTTGCTGGTTAAAGAGCGCTGTTGGGGATGAAGGGGTGCAAATTTGTAAGGTACAGAGGAAGAAAGAGGGGAATGAAGGAGGGGATGATGGAATTAGTAAAAGATGGGATCCCCTGGATTATTTGCCTCCTTCTGTCCCTCCACCTTAAAATCCTCTTCTTCAAGCACCTCAAATGGCAGGTCCGGTTCTTCCCCCGGCTGCCATCTCATTACCACCTGTTCAAATTCCTCCTTCTACCTATTCAGCTTCCGCTATGATAAACCCAGTAAACCCCTCCATTCCTTCTGCACCACCACAAGTCCTACTCCAC
>NW_026992586.1:0-49707 GCF_028769735.1 Zonotrichia leucophrys gambelii
TGATACCTTAAATTTAGGTGCAACCCCTAGGAAGGCATTCCTATCACAAAGGGGGAGTTTCCCCCTACTTGACACTCCCCAGTGCGGGCAGTGAAACAAGAGGCAAGGGGGGGAATGGGGAAAACAAAAAAAACCCTTTCACTCTAAAATTGTGGGGTGTTTTTTGGCTTTCAAACCCCCCCCGGGGGAAAGCAAAAACACCCTGTTTTGTTGTCAGAGCCTGTTGCAGTGTTTTTGGCTTGAAAAAAATTTCCCCCTTTTTTTTTAACCCCGGGGAACCCGGGACAAAACACGTCATGCCCCTTTGATTTTCTAACGTGTGAATGTCAGAGAAGTGTTTTTTGGTTTTCCCTGGCAGCTTTTAAAGGGAAATTTTAAAACCCAAAAAAGGGAAAAGGGGGGTTTGGGTGATTTGGGTTGATTTTCCCAAAGTAGGAAACCACGTTTTTTCAAAAAAAAATGTGGACCCCCTAACCCACAGAAAAACCGATTCTAAAATTTGGGGAAAAACAGGTTAGAAAAAAGAATATTTTGGTAAAGGGCCCCTGAAAATTTCTAGAAGTTGTTTTTAAAAGGGAAAAAAGGGGATGTCTGGGATCCTTCGTGATGAACATTAGAAAAAATTTTGGTTTGTGTTTTGCCCAAAAGGCCAAAAAAAAGTATTGGCTGGCTGATTAAATCTCTTTTCCCCCAAAAAAAAGAATCCTTCAACCCAAAGGGAAAATTTTTGGGAATGCCCTTTTTGGGTGGCCAACCGGGGGTTTTCCCCAGTACAGTTTTTTGCCCGGGCCCCCCCAGAGGGGTACCCCCCAAAAGGTAAAAAGGGGGAAAAATTTTGGGGAAAATGCTCTCAAGCACATGGAAAAATTTGGGGTCACTGACATGGCCGGGTGGTTTGACCCCCTGAGGGGGCCTTTTCCCAAAAATGAGATTTTTCCATGATTTATGCCCCTTTTTCCCACCCGTGAGGTAAATTAAATTTCCCCCTTTGTTCCATCTTTTGGGGGTTTCACTTTATAGCCCCACCAAAGGGGTTTTTCCCGGTTTTTGGGGGTAAAAAGAAGTCATTCCCTTGTGTCCTTGTGGCATTTTGAGCAAGCCCCCTTTCCCCCGTGTGGACCCCCTAGCCTGGGGGTGCGGGAGCTGGGTTTGACCCCAAATTTTTTCCCTGGGGGAAGGAGCAGTTGGGGCCCCCTCATGCCCCGGGGGGGGGGTCGCGGGGGGGGTTTTGAGAGAAACCCCCCGGGACGGGAAAAAAGGGGCCGCCCCCCCCGGCCCCTTTGGCCCCGACCCTGCCCCCTTGCCCTTGGGGGGGAAAAGGGCCCCGGGTTTTCCCCCCCATCTGCAAATCTGCAAAAAGGGTTTGCCCCGTAAACACAAAGTTAGCACTGACAAAAGGGCCCCGGCATGGAAGGGGGGGAAATTTAGTCCCCCCGCCCCGTTTTTTACTAAATTTTTCTTTCACAGTTTTACTCTGAGAAAGAAAAAAAATAGAAAAAATTTTAAAATTTGAAATTTAGAACAATTTATGTGCCCCTCAGAGGGCCCTCATACACAGAGTCAGAGGTTTTAGGCCTTTCCACCATTTTTCCCCCCAAAAAAGCAGACCTTTGAAAAAAAAAAAATGAGGGAAAAAAATGGTGGGTTGTTAGGTTGAGAATCCGCAATTTAGCTGTTTCTTTTTTGGGGGGGGTTTTAAGGGGAAAATCGAAAGTTTTCCCCCCTTGCAAAGTGGGGGAAAGGGGGGAAGGCATTTTTTCCCGGGGGTCTGTTTGTCTGTTTGGGAAAATATCGGGCCCAGCCCCCAAAATTTTAAAGGGGGCATTTGTTTTAATGTCCCATGGCGTCCCCCATGGTGGTCCCCGAAAGTGTTTTTTCATTCCCAAAGGGAACATTTAAACTTCAGTTAAAAAAGAAAAAAGGCTTTTTGGCCCCGGACAGTTCCCCGGTTTTGGCAGGAGTGCATGCTGTGAGGCTGTGCCAACCCCGCAGAAATTTTCCCCCCCGCTCCCCGCCCCGCAGGGCCCCCCATTCCAAATTAATGGGGGATGAGGAGACGGGGTTTTTTCCCAAAGGGGCCCCTGTGGTTAAAGGGTGTGAAATACCAAACACGTCACAGTAATTGCAATGTCCTTGCCCCCAAAAAAAAAAGGGGGATCTTTGGCCCCTTTTAAAGGGACTTTCCCCCTTTCCCCCTGATCACCCCCTTGGAAAATCGTCAGTGGGAGATCCAGGGGAGAGGAAAAAGAGTGGAGGGCTTTAGATGGATATCGGAAAAAAAGGGGTTTTTCCCCCCCGGGTGGTTTTGGGGGGTGGGAAAAGGGTCCCCGTGCAGTTTGGGCACAGCACCAAGCTGACAGGGTTGAGAAAGCTTTTTGGGCCACAATTCAGGGGCTTGGTTTTGACCCCTTTGGGTGTTCTGTGCAAGGCAAGGGGTTTTGGGTCGAAAGGGGGTTTAGGGCCCATCCAATCCCCCAAAATTTTTTCATTTTGATTTGGGAAAATAATTTGGTGAGGAGGGGACAAATAGGTGAAAGTTGGGAATCCCCCAAAAAAAAAGAGGGTTTTAGGAAATTGGAAAAAAAAGGGGGTTTTTTTGGTTTTGGCTTTGAAATTCTGTTAAGCAGAAAATTTCCCCGCAAATAGAGGGGGAAAAAAAAAAAGAAATGTAGATTTGGCCTTTTTTATGGCAACAAGTTTATTTAATGATTTTTTTGAAGGGGTTTTTTAAAAGAGCTTTTTTCTTTGTCCTTTTTTGGGAAAAGTTTTGTTTTTTAAAAAATTTTTTTTTTTTTAAAAAGGGTTTGGGGTGGAAAATTGTAGTATGTCTTTTTTTGGGGTGTTTTGGCCGGAAAATTAAAAAAGAGTGGGTTTTTTGTCTTCCCTTTTCCCCCCCTTTGGGAAGCTTTTTGATTGGGCCCCGCAGCTGGGAAAACAACATTTTCTGAGGTGACGTTAATAAATAAAAGGTGGGGGTTTTATTTTTTCCGTGTGGGGATATTTGGACTTTTTGGCGGAAGTGGGTTCCCTCTTTTAAAATGGGTTCCTGACCCAATTTGGGGTTTATAATGCCCCGGGGCCCCCCCCAAAGGTTGCCCCTTTTTGGGAAGGCCCCTTTGGGACGTTTGATTAGAAAAAAAAAAAAAAAAAGAAAAAAAAAAATTTACCCCGGGCCCCCGGGGACCAAAGGGGGGGGGGGTTTTTTAAAAGGGGGACCCCCTATTCCCCCGCCGAAGCCCGAAATTTGTAAGAATTTTTTGGGGGGAGGCCCCTTTGGGTTTCCGGTTTTTTTTGTTAAAAGAAAACAAAAAATGGGGGAAAGAATTATTTAAAAATTGAAAGGGGGGGGTTTTTTTTCAATTAAAAGAATTTTTACAAAAAAAAGGGGACTCTGAAGTTTTTTAAAATTGAATTAAAAAAAAAACTTTTATGGGTTTTTAAAAAAATTTGCAAGTTTAAATTTACAGGGTTTCCCTTTTTTTTTCATTTTTGGGATCAGATAAAATGGGGTTTATTTTTAGTACTCCCTTTAAAAAAAAATTGAAAGTCTTTAAAAAAAAATTTTGCCCCCTTTCTCCCGGCCCTGGGGAATTTTTTAAAAAAGGGGGAAAAAAAAGGGAATTTGGGCCCCGAAACCAAATTTTTGGCTTGTCTTTTAAAAACCCAGAAAAATGGATGTGTGTGTTTCGGAAAAAGTAAAAATGTTTTCTTCAAATTTATTTGAATCACTGAAAAAAAGTCTTCTTCTTCTTTGGGAAAAAAAGAGATTTTTCCCCCTTTCGTGCTTTGTTCTGTTAATGTAAAATATGTGACTTTTGAAGGGGGGGAAGGGCAAAATGTATAAAAATGTAAAAAAAAATGAATGTTTTTCCCAAAGGGGGTTTGTGGGGGGAAAAAAAAAGCGGGTTTTTAGATTGTGATATGCTGAAGGGGAAAGGGGGTTTTTTCCCCCGGGGAAAATTTTGGTTTGGGGGGGTTCTGGGAATTTTTTTTCTTTAAGCAAAATTTTGGTTTTTTTATGGAAATTTTTAAAATTTAAAAGGGGAAGAGAAAAAAAATTTGGCTTTTTTAAAAGGAAAGGATTTTTTTTGAAAGGATGGAAAAATCAAAGAAACCCTGAAAAAACGGGGTTTTGGGTTTTTTTCCCTCTTGCTGTTTTCCCTAATTTTTGTTTTTTTAAAAAAAACCCTTTCAGTTTAAAAACCTGGATTTGTGGATTCTTCAGCTGGTTTTTTTGGCGGGAAAAAATGGGGAAATTGTGGTAAAGTAGCGAATTTTCAATTTAAAAAATTGTAAAAAGGTTCCCAAAGGGGAAAGGGCCTTGTCTGGCCCCCCTTTGGGGGGCCGGGGTTCGGGGAGGGGGGTTTTTTTTTTGGGGAGTCCACCCCTTTTTTTTTGGGGCGGGGTTTCCCAAGGGGGGGGTGTTGCTTGGAGGTTTCAAAAAAAATTTTAGGGGTTTGGGTTTATGATAAAGGTAGGCCGGTTTGGGAAAGGGGCCCCAAAACCCGGGGGGGCCAAAGCTCCGGGTTTTTGGCCCCGGCCCCCCGGAATTGGCGAATTCCCGGAAAGAGACGTTTTCCCCCCTGTGGGGCAGAGTGGGGGGAAAAGGTTTGGATTTAAGATTCAGGATAAAAAAGGGTTTTTGATTAGAAGAAAAGGGAATGTTCATACGTCTTTAAAAAAAATAAACAATTCTGTTTCCCCCTTTAAAAATTACCAGTTTGGTATACATTAATCAAAAAATAGAAAGGATTCTTTTTTAAAGAAAAAATTTTCTTGTTTAAACCAGTGAAATATGAATTAAAAAAAAAGGTGACTTTTCCCTGTATAAAATGTGATTGTTATGATTTTAATCTGTTTAATATCTTTTTTGTACTTTTTTTTCCCCCTTCAGTTACAGAATTTTCAAGATTCAAGATTTTTACTACTACTTTGGATGATTGTTTCACGTAAACGAAAAAGAGATGCCCCCAAAGGGGGTTTGGTATTGAGATAAACCCCCAAAAAGGCCCTTGATTGACATTTTACCCAAACCCCCCAAAAGATGCAAAAAACCCCCCAAAGGGGGTTCAACTCTTCAAGAAGACCAAAATTTTTTAAAGAAGCAACCAATCCTAAACTGGGACACTGACTCTGTGGGGTTTTCGATTTTTTTAGCTTTTCTCAATTTTTAATTTAATTTAAAAAATGGGAATTTAAAATTTTAAAAAAAGTTAGCAATGGTTTTCTTATTGGTTCGTTTTTACAATTTTGGAAAAATTTAAAAATAATTTTGTTTTGTTTTATTTTAAAAATTATTATTTTTTCCTTTTAGACAATTTTTGGGGGCAGTTTTTGCCCCCCCTTTACACAGGTGAAAAAGGCAAAAATGCGCCCTTTTTCCCTAAAGTTTTTTCTTCTTTGGGGGAAACCCCAAAAAGTAAAAACTGACAATCCCCCCAAAATATCAAAAAAATTTGGCCCCTTTTTTAAAATTGAATGGGGTGTGGGGCCCCTTTTTTAGTATCCCACTCCCCCCAACCCAAAAAAAATAAAAAAAGAACAAAATCAAACCCAAAAACGTTTTTAAAAAAACCCCGGGGGGGAAGGAGGTCCCCAAAGGAGTAAAACCAAGGCTTAAATTAAAATTTGGGGAAATTTTTTGTTAAAAATTTTGGGGGGGAAAGGGGGTATGTTTTTTTTCCCCCAAAGAGGGGGGGAAAATTAAAAGGGGAAAATTCCCCAAAAAGTAAACCATATCAAATTTCCAAATGCGTGACCCAAAAACCGAAGAAGCAAGAGCGGTGAATAAATAAAAAGCCCCAGGTCCCCCTGACATCTCTTGTCCCTGACGTTCTTTAAACATCAGGGGAAACCCCATGAATTTTTGAATTTGTAAAAATGTTGTTTATGATTTTTTATTTTAAAAAAAATGTAAAATGTTTGTTAAAAACGTTTTAAATTTTTTGGGGAAAAAAGGGTTTTTAATTAGAGATTTTGTGAAAAAAAAAATTTGCCAAGTTTTTTTTTAAAAAAAAGGAGGGGGAAGTTAAAAAAGTTATTTGTTTGTTGATTTTAATTGTTTTTTGTGTGAGATTGCTGTGGATTAACCCCAAAAGAATGTTTGGGTGATTAGCCAAGGTTTGCCGGCCCAATACTTATGTCTTTTAAAAAATTTGAACAGAAAAGTTTTTTTAAATTTTTTGGGGGTTGGGGTTTGGCAGTGAAAAATTTTTCCTTTGGCCCCAAAAAAAACCCTGGTGGGCCCAAGGGGGAAATTTGGGGAAAAAGAAACCCTTTTTAAAATTTGGTTTTTTGGGGAAAAAACCCCTCTGGGCCCGTTTTAAACCCCCAAAAAAATTGGGGAAAATTTGGTTTTGCCCCTAGATTTTTGTTTTACTTTTATGACTGTGTTTGGGGGAAAAAGGCCCCCCCAAAATTTAGTTTTTTCTCTTTTTATTTGCATTAAAAATTTGAGGTTTTGGGGGGTTTTAAATTTTTTCAAACAGTTAGGATGTGTTCCCGAGACGGTAAAATTTTAAGGAATTCCCCAAAGGGTATTGGTTCATTTGCGGGGGGACGGGCTGGCAAGGCATTCAGTCACCTTAAAGGGGGTTTTTGTAGCTTGGGGAACCCCCACAATAATTTTCCCCCCCCGAAAAAACAGGGGATAAAAAAGGGAAAAAAGGAAAAAGAGAGTGTTCCTTTTGATGAAACGTCAGAGTGTTTTTAGTTTTGGAATCCCCCAAAAGGGGGTTTCCCAGCGGGGATTTTTTTCCCCCAAAAATTTGGTTGAGTGGCATTGAGAAAATTAGATGAGTTGGTTTTTGGCTAGCAAAAAGCTAATCCCCCAAACCTCCCCAATCGTGTTTTTGCCCCCATGTTGATAAAATTTAGACAGGGCTTTCAAAACAGACCCAGCTTTTATTTTCTTTTTATGCAAAGGGGGGGGTTTTGAGGAATTAAAGGATTGTGTTTTATGAATTTGTCTGCCATTGAATCATTACAAAAGATTCAAAAACTTGAAAGGATTGACAGCACACCAAATTAAGAAGATTAGAAGTTCTGAGTTGGTGAATTTGTTTCAAAAATGTAGCTTCGACATGGCTAAAGAACTTTGCAAGATAAGTTTTAAGTACTAGGTTGTTCTAATACTTCTATGTCTTGGTACCTTGTGAATTTGTTGTGTTCCGCGAATGATGAACCGAACAGTCGTGAAGTTTTGTTATAAACGCAGAGAGAATAGAAATAGAAGACGGGGGTTCAGAATCCTCTGAAAGCAGTAGATGTAGGAAAAGACATGACGAAGGTTTTTGCGGAATTAAAGGGTTATGATGACCAGAGTTTTTTGAACAATGATTGTAAACTGTTACCCCAAAAGTGATTCATTTATCTTACAAAGAGTGGGGTATCACTGCATTAAGTTGCAGTGCTGTAATGTAGCGTGTTTAGTGCGATTCGTCTCCGCAAGGAGTGATAAGCTAGAAATTTTACAGTAGGCTATGAAAACGTCAAGTAGTAATGATATGAAATGTAGCTTGAGTCAAACAGAGAGGGGGAATGTGGGAATCCAGTTTAAAGATAGAGGGTTTTAGGAAATGGCTTAAAAAAGGTATTTTAGGCCTCATCAGAAGGATGTGGCGAAGTTCTGTTACAGAGCAGAAAGTTTACCAAGAACAGAAAAGTTACCCAAGCAGTAGACTGCTCAAATTTACATTAAGACTTTGGAGATGTTGGCTTTAAGATCTGCAACAAGTTTTATTTATGTATTATCTATAAAACGGTTACTGGTGATAGAGCGTTTGTTCTTTGTCTTTTTTGATACCAGTCTTTGTTTGAACTACTCTTACGAAAGTATTTATAAGCATTAGGATGGAAAGATTTGTCAATATATAATGTTTGGTGTGACTGTTGAAATCTAAATGACGATTGTTTTAATGTCAATTGTTTTACCCACCTTCTCAGAGACCTTTTTCTTTAGGCAGCTGGTGTTAACATGAACAATGTTCTAAGGCTGTTGTTCTAATATAACAAAAGACGGCTGGTTGAATTTGACAAGTGTGGTCATATTAGAATTTGCGCGGAAAGTGCGTTCTCTCCTTAAGCGTTATGTTCCTGATACCATAAGATCTATTAGCTACACCTAGTGTCCAGCAACTGCAAAGGGGGGGGGCGGGGTTTGCATCAGGACTGGCAGAGGGTGACATTTTGAAGGGCAGCAGAAGTGTGCTCACTTTCTTAGTGTTGGATTCTCCGGGAAGGAAAGACCTGTGCTTGCTCAGCCGTGCCAAGGGGAGCCTTGCCATCTCTGCTTCTTTTTTCCAGATGCTGGAACCTAGGTGATGTGTGGAGAAAAAGAGTGAGGCACCTCTACTCAAGAACAAGAGATCTTGATGTAAGTCTCCCAGAAGGAAATGGTCCCTAAGGACTCAGGTTATGGATATACTGTCGAGAGCGTGATCGATATATGGTGAGAAGGCATCTATAGGGAGAATGTGGCACTGGATTGGTTTGAGCAGTGGTGGTTGGGGAAGGTGCTCCAGAACGCCTGTGCCATAGCTGTTGCTGAGTGTTTTGAGAGCTGAATATTTCACAAGAATGGAACATCTCTTGTACCAAGGCCTCAAGAAAATGAAAAGCCCTCTGCCCAAGATGTGCAAATTCTGGGGAAATTGGTCTGGGACATTCTCAGTGATGGTCTGGACAATTCGCAATGTTTGGGGCGTCTGAAGAAGAAAGCGTCCTGCAGCTTGGCTTGAAGGCCGTGGAGAGACTGCTGGAAACTGTTTGATGCCGGTAAGGCTGAGTCTGGTAAACAGAGGGGGCTGGGAGAGCACTGGAGCAGGTCATGTTCCTCACGAGCTCTTGGGCAGGTTTCTGGGCCTTGAGCCAGTGGCATTGTAGGCGGCTGGAGCATTGAGTCTGGTTCAAATTGTGGGGATTGTATGAGGGAGGGGAGAAAGGGCAGAAACCGTGAGGGGAAAGGTGGAATGTGAGGTGAAATAGGGCACAGAAAAGAGTGAGGGACGAAAAAGCGGCGGGAAGGAAATGTGCGGGAGACAATGAGTCGGGAAACGTGAGGGTGAGGAAATAAAGGGTGAAAACAGAGTAAAAATCGGGGGAAAGTGGGGGGAACCGTGGGAGAACATGTGAGGATGAGGGGAACAGGAGGAAAGGACCATGAGGGTAGTAAGGAGGGTAAAAGTGAGGGAGAAAATGGTGGGAAGCGTGAGGGGGGGGAAGGGTGGGAAAAGGGGATCAAAAGGATAGGAATGTTAAGGGGAGAAAAGTGGGGCGAATGTGAGGATGGTAAAATGGCACGGCTGGCATGACTTGTCCTTCTTTTGCACGAGGCTTTGGCGAATTGGGGGATGAGAAGATATGGGAGGTCGTTTGAGGATGAGCTTTTGCGGACGCTTCAACATCAAGCAAAGGCAGGCTTTGTGGCATTACTGGAGGAGGTCATGTACTACCCTGAGATGTCGGTGATGGTTGTAAGTGACCTGTGGTGGGATGCTTGTCTTTGATGACAGAGTTCTGCCCTCATTCCCCTCTGAAGTCAAACTTGACGTCAGTTAGCAAGATTGCTCTGCTTTGTGTTGTTGTGTTTGAGCTTTTCTGGTCTTTTTGCCCAGGGTGCTCTGTTCCAAACTCTGTTTCTAGATCTGGAATTAACACTGTTCAGATCTGGAGGAAGGTTGATAGAAGGTACGGGCCAGCTGAGGCACATCATTGACTTGGGGCATCAGTGCTCACGCAGGCTTGGTTTTTTTGCTTGTCCTGGAAGTGCTGTGTGATGATGGAGTTGCAAGTGGAAGAGTGAGGATGCATGCTTGTTTTGGAAGATGAGATGTTTAGGGCTTGTGTGTGTTTTAGTGGTTTGGGCTGGCTTGTAGGGATGTTGTTGACTGTAGGGACGTGGTGGAAGCGTTCCTGCCAGCAGCTGTCTGATAGAAGCCTCTGTAGTTCCCCCAACATGACAAATGTGGCCCATTAAAACGCGAGAGAGTGTTGTCCCTGCCCGCATGAAACTTCTTATTTTATGGGAGTTGTGTCTCAAGCCACCTTTTTTTCCATCTTGTGCTGGTGTGGTGGCTTTTTTTATGAATTTCTTTAAAGGGTACTGGGGAGGTTGCAAGATGCAGGAGCAGCCTCACCTAACTGTGTTCCTGGGTAGCCATAAGGTGGTGAGACACTATCTTCAGTATAAACGAGGAAAACAAGCCAATGTAACCCAACTTTCTCCCTGTTATCGTTCTCAGGCCGATAAGTGGATTGACAAGGTCGTCACGACAGATCTGGAGGCCACACAATTTTCAGGGATACTGGCCCTGACACGGAGGGCTTTGCTTTGTGGGGAGGTTACTGGTGCCAGGACCCAAAGCCTGGCTGCCGCAGCCAAGTTGACAGCGCTCTGCTTGCAGTGATCTATGTCGCGGGGGAGCAGGCATGTTCTCGGTGCGTGACAACTCGGAGATGTTGTTGAAGGAGCTTGCAAGTCCAAATCCAGGATGGCCCAGGAAGAAATCTTTGATGGGCCGAGATAGTCGTGCCTCAACTTCTTAGCTCGTTGTCTAAGGGAAAGCCGCTGTGGGGCATGCCTCTCCAGCCTGTGCCAGGGGGTCACTGCCAACTCTCTGCTTCTTTTTTTTCACGATGTGATACGGTGATGTGCTTGGAGAAAGATAAGAGTGAGGCATATCTCAGATCATGAGACTTGTGAAGCTCCAACAGAAGGATAATCGGACACTTGGTCATGGTATCTGGAGCTCATGTCGGAAGAGTGAAGAATATGGTGAGCAGGATCTGCGGGGCAGAATGTGGCACCTGGACTCTTGAGTTTCTCAGAGAAGATGGTGGATTGGGGATGGTGTCTGAAAGCCCTAGCTAGATGAAGTGGGTGCTGGCTCGTTTTGAGCGCTGAAATTCTCAAGAGGGGAAATCTCTAGTACACCGGCAAGAAAATGAAAAGACTCTGGAGATGCTGAAATTCCTGGCGAAAATTGGTACTGGGGCATTTCCAGTACTGTAGGACACCTACCGTCACTGTTTGGGGCAGTGAAGAAGAAATGAGGCCAGCGATGGCTTGAAGGCGTGGAGAAAGATTGGGAGGCAACTTGTTTGATGCGGTACAGGTGGAGTTGAACACTGAGGGGCCTGGGAGAGTTGAAGCAGTCATGCTTTTGGGCTTCCTGGGTGGATTTGGTCTTGCAGCCAGCTGGGCTTTTGTAGGAGCGGGTGCTTGAGTCTGGTCTAAAATAGTGGGAATTGAGAGGGTGAGAAAGGGCCAGAAAGTGAGGGGGAAAGCAGTAGGGAATGTGAGGAGAAAAAAGGGCAGGAAAGGTAGAGGGAGAAAAAGGAGCGGGAATATGTGAGGGGAGAAAATAAGGGGTAACGTGAGGGGAGAAAAAGGTTGAGGGAGAAGACCAAGAGAAAATGGTCGGGAAAAGAGAGGCGGGAAAAAGTGGGAGAAATTGTAGGAGGGAGAAAAGGAAAGGAACATGAGGTTGAAAGGGAGGGGAAAGAGAGGGGAGAACATGGAGGGAAGCGTGAGGGGGGGGGAAGGGTGGAAAAAGGGGACTTAAAGGTAGGATGTAAGGGGAGAAAAAGTTGGGGAATAATGTATAGGAGATATAAAATGGCAATGGTGGCAACTGACCTTGCCTCCCTTCCTTCTGCCCAGGCCTTTCTGGGAGATTCTTGGGGCCGGATGAGCAGAATGGGAAAGGTCGTCTGTGGGCCTGAGATTTTGGGGCGCTCTTCAACATCAAGAACAAGGTTTGGGCTGTGGCTATCTGGTGGAGGTATGATTACCATGAGATGTGGTGATGGATGTAAGTGACCTGTGATAGGATGCTTTGTCTTTGAGCCTGACAGGTTCCTGCCTCATTCCTCTGAAGATTGAGGCAGCTTAGCAAGATTTCTGCTACCTGTCTTGTGTTGTTGTGTTTGTGGTTTTCCTGGTATTTGCCCAGGGTGCTGATTCCAAACTTGTCAGATTTGGACTTAACTTGCTTATGATCTGGAGGAAGGTCTGAGCAGAACGGGCAGTGAGGCAATTTGCTTTGGGGCACTCAGTGTCAAAGCCAGGCATGGTTTGATTGTCTGGGAAAGAGTTCTGTGCTGATGCTTTGAGTGCCAGGGGGCCAGAGTGGTGCTCTGATTGCTGTAGGATGTAGAAGATGTGTTGGGCTTGTGTGTGTTTGTGGTTTGGGGGCTGGCTGGAGGTTGTTGTGGAATGTTAGGGCACGTGGTGGAAGCTTCCCGCAGAGCGTCTGCAAGAACAGCCTTGTCGTTCCAAATGAACATGTTGCCATAAACGGGCTAGAGTGTTGTCCATGCACATGAAGTATGGAGTCTGTCTCAGGCACCTTTTTGCATTGTGTGGTGTGGTTGGCTATTTTATTGAATTTCTTAAGTGAATGGGCGAGGGTGACCACAGATGCAGCAGCAGCAGCCACTAACTGTGTTTTTTTCCCCCTGCAGGTGTCCAAAGGTGGTGAGACACGATCTTACAGAAACACGAGTGGGAAAAAACGCAACTGCTCACAAATATTTCACTACCTCCGTTATTTCTGGACGATAAGTGGTCTGAAAGTATGTACATCAAGTCGGTCGGCCTCAACATTTTCAGGTATGGCTGACACGGAGAGGGGTTTTTTCCTATGTGGGGAGGTTTATGGCTGCAGACACCAGAGGGCTGCGCAGCCCATGTTGACAGTGTTGCTTGCAGTGCAATGTCAGTGTGGAGGATGTTTTGTGGCGTTGAACTTGGAGAGGTTGTCGAAGGAGTGCAAGTGCAAATACCAGGATCGGCCACGGAGACACTTGACTGGTGCAAGCAGGAAGTGGCTCACTTCTTAGTCATGTGAGTCTAGGGAAAGCCCGTTGAGCTTGCCCTAGCCCGTGCCGGGGAGCTGCACTCTTGCTTCTTTTTCTTCTGTTTGATGACACTACGGTGCTCGTGCTGGAGAAACGAGTGAGGCCATCTACAAGAAATGAGATGTGAGTCTCCAAAGAAGCACAATGGTTCTTGGTCTCAGGGGTCTGGCGATCCTGTGGAGAATTGTACGATATGGTGAGAGCGCATCTATCAGGGGCAGAATGTGGGCACTGGATTTGAGGTCTCAGAGAAGCTGGTGGTGGGGCATGGGCTTGAAAGCTGCCTGCCATGATTGTGTGTGTCCTGCTGCTGTTTTGTAGAGCTGAACATTCTACAGAATGAAAAACTCTTTGTACACAGGCAAGGAATATGAAAAGCCTCCTTGCCAAGCTGGCATGCAATTCTGGAAATTGGTTGGGACATTTATGTGATGGCTTGGGGACACTACTCGCATGTTCTGCATTGGCCAAGCAATGAAGAAGAAAAGAGGCAGCAGCATAGGGCTTGATGGCGTGGCGGAGATCTGGAAATGTTGATGCCGGTTAAGGCTGAGTCTGACACCACAGAGGGGCTGGAGGCATGGGAAGCAGGTTCTGCTCTCTTGGCTTCTCTGGGATGGTTTCTGGGCATTGCAGCCAGTGGGTTTTGTAGGAGCCCTGGTGCTAGAGTTGGTCTAAAAGCGTGGGGAATGTGAGGCGGAAGTAAAGGCAAGAAAAAGTGAGGGGGATAAATAGGTGGAATGTGAGGAGAACAAGGGCAGGAAAGGTGGAGGGTAAGACAAAAGGGCGGGAAATGTGAGGGTGAGAAAATGTAGCGGAATAGTGTAGGGGAGAAAAAGGGTGGGAAACCCAAGAGAAAAATGGTGGAAAAGAATGAGGGGGAAGAAAGTGGGAGAAAATGTGAGGGGAGATAAGCGGAAAGGAAAATGCGGTTAGTAAAGGGAGGGGAAAAGTTGAGGGAGGACAAATGGCGGAAGGTGGGGGGGGGAAGGGAGGGAAAGGGGAATTAAAGGATAGGATGTTAGGAGGAGTTAAAGTGGGGGAAATGTGAGGAGGGTCAATGATGGTGACTGACCTTGCTCACTTTTCTGCCTCCAGGGCCTTTGGGAGATTCTGTGCTGGATGCGCGATGGGCGGACATGTGTCCTTGAGGCCATTGCTATTTTGGGGACTGCTTAACATCAAGAACAATGGGATGGGCTGTGGCATTTTGGAGCTGGTTCATGATACCCTGAGTGTGGTGATGGATTGTAAGGGACTGTGGTGGGATTTGCTTTGTATTTGGCCCTGCCAGGTTCTGCCTATTCCACTCTGAAACGCTTTGAGGCAGCTTAAGAAGATCTGTATCAGGCTCTTGTAGTTTGTTGCTGTTTGTGCTTTTCCTGTATTTTTGCCAGGGTGCTGATTCAATACTTGTTCAGATTGGAATTAACCCTTGATCAGATTGGAGGAAGGTTGGAGAATAGGTCCAGATGAGGCAATCTTGCTTGGGGCATCAGTGCTCACAGCCATGTGATGGTTAGCTTGTCTGGGAAGTGCTTCTGTGCTGATGCTGAGCTGCCTAGGGGAGCAGTGAGGTTGCTCTGATTGCTGTTGGATGTTGAGATGTGCTCTGGTTGTGTTTGTTTTGTTTGGTTTGGGCTGGCTGGGAGGTTTGTGGACTGTAGGGCAGTGGTGGAAGTCTTCCAGCCCAGGAGGTTGAATGAAAGATCTGTCGTTCCACCAAATGCAAAAATGTATGTTGGCATAACGCGATAGAGTGTTGTACCATGACTTGAAAGTATGGGAGTGCTGTCTCAGACTTTTTGCGCTGTTGCTGGTTTGGTGGCCCTTTTTATTTGAATTTTTTAACGGGGATGGGCAGGGAGGCAAGATGCCGGCAGCAGAGCACCTAACGCCTGTGTTCCTGCAGGTGCCACCGGTTGGTGAGACAAATTTTCCAGTACTAAAGAGGAAATAAACACGCATACTGTAACAACTTTACTCCCTGTTATTTCTGCATAAGTGGATGACAAGGTCGTCACACGCTGTGGAGGCACACAAATTTTTAAGGGTATGGCCAGACACTGGAGGGCTTTTTTCTGTGGGGAGGTTCTGGTGAGACCAAGCCAGGTGCGCAGCCATGTTAGACAGCGCTTGCTTGCAGTGCACTAGTTTGTGGAAGGATGTTTCCCCGTGCGTGAAACTTGGAGAAGGTTTTGAAGGAGCTTGCAAGTAACAAGGATGGCAGGATGACTCTTGAGCTGAGGCGAGAAGTGTTGCTCACTATCATAGTGTTAGTCCTCAGGGAAAGCCGTGGCCTTGCCCTCTGCCGTGCAGGGAGCTGCCAATCTCTGTTCTTTTTTTCGATGAAGACCTACGGTGATCGAGGCTGGAGAAAGTGTGAGGAACATCTAACAAGATGAGATTTGTGTGACGTCTCAAAGCAAGGACAAATGGTCCTTGGTTCCGGGTTCTGGCTGATTGTGGAGATTGACGATCTTGAGCAGGCACTTCTTCTAGGGACAGAAATTGGCACCTGGAATTGAAGGTCTCAGGAAGATGGTTGGTGGGGGATGGTGTTGAAGCCTGCCTCGCATTGATGTGCCTGCTGGTGTTTTTTGAGGGCGAAATTCTAACAGAAGGGAAATTCCTTGTAACATGGCAAGCAAGGGACAAGCTACTGGAGATGCCTGAAATTCTGGGAAATTGGTTGGGATCATTTCGCAGCTGACGGCTCTGGACCTTCGCAGCATGTTATGGGCAGCTGAAGATTGCAGGGCAGCAAGCATGGTCTTGAGCCGTGGAGGATACTGGAAATTTTTGATGGGTAAGGGCAGAGGTTGAACAACGCAGAAGGGGCCTGGGAGCGATGGAAGCTGGTCCTTGCTTTTTGGGCTCTTCTGGAGGCTTCTGGGTTGAGCAGTGGGTTTTGTAGAGTGGAGCATTGAGTTGTCTCAATAAAAATAGTGGGGCATGTGAGGAGGGAAAGGGGCCAGAAAACGTGAGGGGAAGAAAGAAGGTGGGAATGTGAGGAGAACAAGGGAGAAAGTTGAGGACAGAAAAATGGGCTGGGAAATGTGAGGGGAGTAAAGAGAGGGTAACGTGATGGGAGAAAAGGAGTCGGGAAACACAAGAGAAAATCTGGTGGGAAAAATTTGGGGGAAAAGTGGGAGAAATGTGAGAGGGAGACACAAAGGAAAGGAAACATGAGAGGTAGTATTCAGGGGGGCAAGTGAGGATGGAGGCGGGAAAATGGGGCGGGAAGTGTCGAGGGGGGGGGAAGGGTGGAAAAGGGGATCAAGATAGGAATGTACGGGGAGAAAGTGGGGGACATGTGGGCGGAATAAAATGGCATGGTTGGACTGTCTGTCCTTCTTCTCCAGGCTTTGGGAGATACTAACTTGGGCAGAGAATGACGAGAAATGGGAGTGTTGAGGCATTGAGATTTTGGCTCGTTTTCAACATAAGACTCAGGATGGGCTGTGGCATTTTGGAGGAGACATGGAATACCCCTTGAGATGTGTGTTTGGATGTAAGTGTCCTGTGGTGGGATTGCTTTGTTTTGAGCTGCAGGTCCTGTCCATTCTTGAAGCACTTGAGGAGTTTAGCAAAAGGGGGGATTGCTACTGCTTATTGCTGTTGTTGCCTGTTTGTCGTTTTCCTGGTTTTTTGCCAAGGGTGTGATTTCCAACACTTGTTGATTTGGCATTACCCATGTTAGATCTGGAGGCAGGGTCTGACGCAGAAGGTCTCAGCTGTGGACATCTTGCTTGGGGCATTGTGCTCAGCGTGCTGGTTTGCTTGTCTGGGAAGGGGCTGTAGGATGCTGAGTGCCAGGGGAGCAGAGAGGTAGCTCTGCTTGGAAGTTGGATGTGGGATGTTCTCTGCGCTTGTGTGTGTTAGTGGTTTGGGCTGGCAGGGAGGTGTTGAGGACCTGTAGGGCCTCGTAGGTGTGCAGTTCAGAGCGGTATACATGTCTCAAGACTAGCATGTAGTTCACCATGTGCACTGTTTTTTTGGCCTTAATAGCGATAGAGTGTTGTCCCATGACATGATTATGGGATGTTTTGCTGTTAGAATTTTTTGCCATTGTGATGTTGTGGTGGCCTATTTATCAGAATTTCTTTAGTGCTTGGGCTAGGGGCTGCAAGTGCAGCAGCAGAAGAAAACTAACCTGTGCTTTGCAGGTTGCGCCAAAGGTGGAGTGTGCCACTTCTTTAGTATACAACGAGGACAAGGGACGGAAAACACCACAACTGCTAATCAACTTTCACTCACGTTATCTTGCTGGAGATATAAGTGGCCTGACAAGGTCGTCACAGTTGGAGGCCACAATTTTCAGGTACTGGCTGTCACCTGAGGGCTTTTTTCCTGTGGGGAGGTTATGGATGCCAGACTCAAGCCAGGCTGCCGCAGGCATGTTGACACAGGGTCTGGCCTTTGCAGTGACAAAGTCAGCTGTGGACGGCATGTTCTCGTGAGTGAAACTCTTGGAGAAGGTTGTGAAGGAGGCAAGTCCAAATCAGGATGGGGATGACATCTTGATGGGAGCAGAGTCGTGCCCTCAATTTCATAGCTGTGATTCTCAGGGAAAGCCCGTGGCTTTGCCTCAGGTGCAGGGGAAGCCTGCAACTCTTATGTTACTTTTTTTCAGATGCGCTGATACGGGTGATAGTTATGTGTGGAGAAAAGAGTGAGGCATTACAAGAAATGAGCAGTGAAGTTCAAAGAAAGGAAATGGTTCCCATCTGGTAATCAGGGCTTGGAGAACTGATGTCGGAGATTGCGATCTGGTGAGTGGATCTATAGGGGCAGAATGTGGCACACTGGGACTTGAGGTCTCAGAGAAGATGGGTGTTGGGATGGTCGCTTGAAAACGCTTAGCCTGCCATGATGAGGCCTGTGGTTTTTATGAGCGTGAATTTAGAATGGAACTTCTTGTAACCGGCCAAGAAAATGAAATTGCCTCTCTGCCCGCGGACTTTTGAACTCTGGGCAATTTGGTCTGGGGCACCATTTACAGTGAGGTTCATGGAACTTCCCGAATGTTATGGGGCAGTGAAGAGAAGAGGGCAGCTGATGGCTTGAAGGCGTGGATGAGACTTACTGGACAACCTCGTTTGATGCGGTAAGGTGAGCTGAACCACAGAGGGGCCTGGCGCAGCACTAGGAGCAGGTAGCTTCTTGGGCTTATTGGGATGGTTTCAGGTCCTTGCAGCCAGCTGAGGCTTTTGTAGGAGTGGAGCATTGAGGTTTGGTCTCAATATAGTGGGGATGTGAGGGTAGATAGGCATGAAAAAACGCTGAGTGGGGAAGGTGGATGGAGAGAGAAATAGTGGCAAGGAAAGGTGAGGGAAGAAAACAGGGAGGGAAATGTGATGGCGAAATAGAGCGAGGAAGTGCGGGCGAGAAAACGGGGTGGGAAACTAAGAGAAAAACATGGTGGGAAAAGTGAGGGGGAAAGTGAGGAGAACTGAGAGGGGCGAATAAGTAATGAAAACATCGATGGTAGTAAAAGGGAGGGAAATGTGTGGGGAGAAAAAGGGACGGAAATTGAGAGGAGAAAAGGAGGAAATGTCAGGGAGGAGTAAAAAGAGGGTGAGACAGTGAGGGGGACTAGGAGGGAAACGTAGCGAGGGAGAAAATGGTGGGAAAGGTGCGGGGGGGAAGGGTGGAAATGCATGGAGGGGCGAAAGAATGGGAATGGGCGGGGAAAGGAGAGAAACATGAGGGGGAAAAGGATGGGAAACTGCGGAAGGAGAGAATAGGAGAAAAATTTAATGGGAGTAAAAGGGTGGGAACAATGCTTTGCGGGAAGGGAGTCTTGTGGGTGCAAGCTCACTCTTCCTCATCTTCTCTTTTTCCTTAATCGTATGATTGTTGTTTAGAAGAGTTGAGTGGGAAAAGGTGAGTTAAAACAATTGCTCTTGCGAGAGCCTTGGTCCCTCACCTTTTTCTTTATTTTCTTCCTTCTTCTTCTCATGTTTTATCTTTCCCCTAGGTTTCCTTTTCCCTACATTTATTTTTTTTCTCCCTATGCTTTCTCCTTTCCCCTACTTTCCACATTTTTCCCTCCGTTTCTCCTCGTTCCCCCTGTTTCCCTCTTTTTCTCTCTCACATTTGTTTTTTCTTCATATTTCTCTTCCTTTTCTCCCCTTACATTTCTCTTTACTACCTACATGTTACTTTCCTTTTCTCCCTCAATTTCTCCCTCCTTTTTCCCCTACATTGCAATTTTTCTCTTGAGGTTTCTACTTTTTCCCCTAGCACGTTTCCCGCTTTTCTTCCTCAATTTCCCGCTTCTATTTTTCCTCACCTTTCCTGCCCTTTTTTCTCCTCCATTCACTATCCCTCAGTTTTTCTTCTTTTCTACATTCCAATATTTGCGAAAGGACTCAATGCTTCCAGGCTCTACAAAGCAGTGGGCTGTACATGGCTGAATCATCGGAGAGCCAGAGGAAGTAGGACTGTTCAGGCTGATCAGTGTTAGTGGTGTCCGAATCAGCTTCCGCAATCAACAGTATCCAGAGTCTTCCCGGCTAGAGTGCATGCTGGTTTTCTTCTTCAGCGCCGAATTGCGGAAAGGTGTCCATTAGGTCATGACATGTCAGGACAATTTCAGGGAATTTCCCAGCATATCGTGCAGGAGGCTTTCGTTTATGTGGCTGTGTACAAGAGAGTTTCATTCTGTGAGATTTCATCTCAAAACAGCCGAGACCATCATAGGCTGGCTAGGGCGTTCAGGTCATCCCCAAGCCATCATTCTGCTACTCAGAGTCGGTGCAATTCTGCCCTGTCTAGATGCTGCTCACCTAAGTACACTTCGCTAGAGTCTCCCGAGCTGCGGATAGAGGGGACCATTTCTTCTTGGAGACTTCACAAGTTCATGTTTTGTAGAGTGGCTTCTTTTTCTCCAGCATCACGTCGTTCAAAGCATCTGAAAAAAAGATGTATGGAGGGTGCTGGGCTCCTGCGGCCTCGAGGCACAAGGCCGGGGCTTTCTGAGGACACAGTAAGAAGTGAGGCAGATTCTGCTGCCAGTCACAGATGGTTCAACCTGCAGTCCTGGAATTTTGGACGTGCAGCTTTCAAACCTTCTCGTGTTTCCGACGGAGAAATGGCTCCTTCCACAGGTTGGACCATTGTCACTGAAGGCAGAGCGCTCGTCAACTGGCTGCGCAAGCTGGGTTGGGTTGGGCTAATAACATTACTCACCGGAAAAAGCTCAGGTGGGTCTGGGCAGTACCTGAAAATTGTTGTGGCTCCAGAGTGTGGTGCGACTGTCAGTCACTTATCGGCAGGGAAGATAGTGGGGTGATAAGTTGTTAGCAGGTGTGGTGTTTTTCTCGTTGTAGTATGAAAGCTCGTAGATTTATATAATTCACATATGGATGCAGGGAACCACCAGGTTAGGGAGTGTGTGCTGCATTTGGGCAGCTAGTACTCCTTTAAGGACAATAGTAAACTAGGATCACACAGGCAACAGATGGCAAAAGGGTTTGAGGACAGACCATACTTCATGTGCATGTGGGACAAAACTTATCGGCGTTTTTATCGGGGCCACATTTTGCATGTGTGGGGAAATACAGAGGTGTTCTTAGCGCTGCTGTGGAAGTTCTCCACCACGTGCTAAGGTCCAAACACCTCCAGCCAGGCCCCAAACCCAAAACACACAGCAGAGGCACATCTGTCACTACACAGGCAAGCAGGGCAGTCACTGGCTCCCCTTGGCAGCTCAGCTCATCAGCCGCAGCATTCCAGGACAGTAACATGCACTGGCTGTGAGCCTGAGTGCAATATGATGTGCCTCAGCATGGGGCCCTTACTGTTAGACCTCTCCTAGACTCTGAAAGAGGTTAAGATTCCAGATTGAACGAGGTTTGGAATCAGTCACACTGGGCAAAATACAGGGAAAAGACCAACAGCAACAAACGCAAGAGCAGGTGAGGCGATCTTGTAAGTGCTCCAGGTGCTTCTGGAGGGGACTGGAGGCAGACTGGCAGGGTCAAAGACAAAGCAATCAACAGGTACACTTAATCATCAGTCCACATCTCAGGGGTATTCACTGACCTTCCAGAAACTGCAAGGCATCTTGTTTTGATGTTGATGCGGTCCAATCGCTCAATGGACTCAAGGAGATAATTCTCTCTTTAGGCCCAAGGTCTTTCAAGGTGGGTACAGTAGGAAGGGAGTGAGGTTCGTGCAGCAAGTGCTTTTTTATCCTCACTTTCCATTTTTTCATACATTCTAACTTTAATCCCTTTTCCCTCCTCTTCCCCCCCTCGCTTCCCTCCTTTTTTCCCTCACGTTCCCTCCCTTTACTACTCTCCAGTTTCTTACCTTTTCTCCCCAACATTTATCCACAACATTTTCGCCTTACTTTTCCACCATTTTTTCTTGTGTTTCCTCCCTTTTTCCCTCACGTTCTCCGCTCTTTATCTCTCACCATCTTCCCGCTTTTTATCCTGCTTACTGCCCCTTTTTTCTACATTCATTTACCCCAACGTTTTTGTTTTCCTCACTCATTCCAATATTTTGGACCGATCACAATGATTAGGTCTAACAAACGCCGTGGGAGCAAGGGCAGAATCATACAGGAGAACGGCCGAGAGAAGGACCTAGGTACTGTGCTGCTCCCGGGCTCCGTGGTGTCAGGATCAGACCTTTTGCATAAAACAGTTTACAGAGGTCTCACCACGGCTTCAGAGCCATGTGCTGGCTTTTCTATCTTCAGCTGCCCAGCAAAATTGCGAAGGTGTCAGAGCGTACTGAAATGTCAGGACCAATTTTCCCAGGATTTATGCATCTCGGCAGGGGTTTTCAATTTCTTGGCTGTGTACTAGAGAGTTTCCTTCTGTGAGAATTTCTGCTTCTCAAAAAAGCCGCAGCAGGCACATCATGGAGCAGGGCGTTAGAGTCTCATCCAAGACTACCATTCTCTCTGAGACTAGAGTCCAGGTGCTCTATGCATGATTTTTTTAAAGGGGGCGGGGGGGCTTTTTTTTTGTTTTGGGGGCGCTCTTAATATCACAATTTGTACACCTTCTCGTCCGAGTTCGAGCCTGAGGACGAGGCACATTCTTTTCCCGGAGATTACAGTTCTTGTTCTTGTAGAGTGGTCATCTTTTCACTAAGAATCACCGTAGCGTAGCATCTGGATAAAAAGAGCTAGTGAGTTGGCAGGGACTCCCATTGGACAGGTGAGGGAAAGGCCGTGGGCTTTGAGGAGCAAGCTAAGATCGTGAGGCACGAATTTTGCTGCCTAGTCAGAGATGTCATCCTGCCAGTCCTGGATTTGGACTTGCAGACCTTACAACCTTCTCAGGAGTTTCCCGCCGCGAGACCATGGCACGTCCCAGGATGACATTGTCACTGCAAGGCCAGTGCGCTTTCAACATGGCTGCGCAAGCCTGGGATTGGGTCTGGCACCCTACCTCCACAGGAAAATCAAGCCCTCCAGGTGGGTCAGGGGCACGTACTGAAAATTGGTGTGGCTCCAGATCTGTGCGTGACGACCTTGTCAGTCAAGTATCGGCCTAGGAAGCTAATGAGGGAAGATGAAAGTTGTTAGCAGTTGCGGTAGTTTTCTGTAGTAGTACATGAACGAAGTGTCTATCCACTTTGGCATGCAGGGAACACAGGTTAGGGGTTCGGCTGCTTCTGCTATCTTGGGCAGCTTGACCATTTTCCTTTAAGGAACTTTAGATAAAACTATGGCCCACACTAAGGCACAGATGGCCAAAAAGGTGTTGAGGCCAGCATCTCTAAACTTCATGTACCATCTGGTGACACACTCTTAATCGGCGTTTTATGGGGCCCATTTTGATGTGTGGGGAACTACAGAGCTGTGCTTTCAGAGTGCGCTGACGGTTCCAACAGTGCCCTTACGGTAAACACTCACCAGCAGGCCTTCAATCACAAACACACACAAGCAAAAAGGCTCATCAGCAACATCCAACAGGCAATGCTGGAGCCAGCTCACTGGCTCCCTGGGCAGCTCAGCATAGGCACAGCAAGCTACATTCAGGAAAGCATAACCATTGACTGGCTAGTGGCACTGTGTGCCCCAAGCAAGATGTGCTCAGATGGGCCCTTCAGCTAGCCTTCTCTCATCAGATCTGAAACAGAGGTTAATTCCAGATCTCTGAACTGGAGGTTTGGAACAGCATGTGCAAAATACACAGGGGAAAACTGCACCAACCGCAACACAGCAAGAGAGGTGAGGAGATTTGCTAAGTGCTTCAAGGTGGTCTTGGAGGGGAATGGAGGCAGGAAATGGCAGGGCTCACAGATCAAAGCACATCAAATGTACCTTACATCATCGACATCTAAAGGGCTATTAATGTCTCCTCAGTAACAATGCACTGGCCAATCTTGTTTGATGTTGAAGCGTCCCCAATCTTCAATGGCTAAGGACGACTCTCCATTCTCTCATATATTTCACAACCCCCCAGGACAAGGTATTCCAAAGGCTTGGGGAGGAAGGAGGGAGCAGAGGTCAGTGCAGCCGTGCCATTTTACCTACTCAATTTACTTTTTATACATACTATCCCTTTAATCTTATCCACCTCCCCCAAGTTTCCATTTTCTCCCTCGTTTCTCTTTACGCCTCCTGTTTTCATTTCCTTTTCTCCTTATTTCTCCCATTTTTCTATTTTCCCATTTTTTCTTGTGGTTTCTACCTTTTTACGTCCCATCAGTTTCGCTCTTTTTCCTCACATTTCCGCTTTTTCTTCCTCACTCTCTTCTGCCTTTTTATCTCACATTCCACCTTCCCCTACACGATTTCTGCCTTTCTTCATCACATTCATATTTTGAGACCGCTCTCCAACTGCTAGCTTACAGAGCCTGCCTGGGCTTGCAAGGACCGAAACCATCCTGGAGAGTCCAGATGAAGAGGATGCTTCCTAGTGACTGTCCCAGGGCCCCTCTGTGGTGTAGGATCAGCCTTCCGATCAACAAGATTTCCAGAGACTTTCACGGCATTCAGAAGCATGATGCTGCCTCTTTCTTCCTTCAGCTGCCAGACCATTGGGAAGGTGTCCAGAGCAATCCTGAACTGTTCAGGCCCAATTTCCCAGGGAATTTCGATTTGGGCAGGCGGCTTTTATTTTCTTGGCTGTGTACAAGATGTGTTTCATATGTGAGCTTTAGCTCTCCAAACAAGGCAGATGAACTATCAATGGAGGAAGGGCGTTAGAGCACATCCAAGCACCCATTGCTCTCGAGACCCTCAAGAGTCAGGTGAATTTGTGCTAGATGTGCTCTCCATATGTACTCTGGACAGAGTTCCAGAGCAGAGGACCAGATGGGACATTTCCTTTTTTTGGAGATTCACAGTTCTGTTCTTGTAGAGTGGCTCACTCTATTTCTGCAGCACTTCCGTAGGTAGATTGGATAAAAAGAACGCAGAGAGATGGCAGGGCTTTGCACGGCTGGGGCAAGGAAGGTGGTTTTCCTGACGGACTCCAGTAAGAAAGTGAGGCACGATTTTGCTGCCAGTCAGATGTCATCAGCCAGTCTTGGATTTGGATTGCAGCTCTTCAACACCTTCTCCATAGTTTTTCACGACCGAGAGATAACATGGCTTCCGAAGGCTGACATGCACTGCAAGGCAAGAGTGCAGTAACATGCTGCGCATGTGGGTTGGGTATGGCATCATAAATCATCAGGAAAAAAGCACTCAGGTGGCGTAGTGGCCAGTACTGAAAATTGGTGTGGCATCAAGAGCTGTGGTGAGACTTGCAGTCCACTTATCGGCAGGAAGATACGAGGGAGTGATAGTTGATGCAGTGAGCGTGTTTTCTGTTGTATTATGATAAGATGAGTTACACCTTGGATGCAGGAAAAAGGTTTGGGTGTGCTGCTGAGATCTTGGGGAGCCTGCCATCTTTAAGATATTCAGATAAATAGGCCACGCACACCAGGCACAGATGGCTCAAAAAGGTGTTGCGGAAGATCTATACTTCATGGAATGGGGACACACTTATCGCGAGTTTTATGGGCCAACATTTTGATTGTTGAGGGGAACTAAGATGTGTTCTTTAGGTGCTGCTGGAGCTTCCACCAGTGCTATAGCGTCCAAATCAATCAGCCAGGCAAACACAAACAAAATAAGCCAGAGGCAAATCTGCCAACATCCAACAGGACATGAGGAGTAGCTCATGGCTCCCTGGGCAGCTCGCATAGCCTCAGAAGCATTCCCAGGACCAAGCAAACCATGCAGACTGGTCGTGAGACTGAGTTTGCCCAAGCAAGATGTGCTCAGTGGCTTATGTTCTGAACTTTCTCCAGATCTGAAAGGTTAATTTAGCTATGAACTGAGGTTCTGGAATCAGACATGGGCATAAATTCAGGAAAGCAAAAACAGCAAAAAGAAGAGCAGAGATGTTGCGCTCTGTAAGAAGCTCAAGGTGGATTCGGAGGGGAATGGAGAGGAACTGGCAGGGCTCAAAGAAAAAGCAAACACACGGTCACTTAAACATCAGCCACATCTCAGGGGGATTATGACCTCCAGAAATGACAGGCCATCCTTGTTTTGATGGTGAAGGTCCAAATTCATGGCAAAGACGACTCATTTTATCGGCAAGGTATCTCATAGGTGGGGAGGAAGGAAGGGGCAGCGGTCAGTGAGCGTGCCATTTTATCTCACATTTTCACTTTTCTCTTTAATTCCATCCTTTCATCTTTTCCACTTTCCCTCAGTTCACATTTTTCGTTTTTTTTCTACCTATGTTTCCCTTTCTTTTTACACCTAATTTCTCATTTTCCCCTCATCTTATCTCATTTTTCTTTGTGTTTCCCAACCTCTTATCTCCTCAGTTTTACGCTCCTGTCTCCCTCTCACATTTTCGCTTTATTTTCCCTTACTTTCCTGCTTTTTCTCTACATTCCACTTTTCCTCACGTTTTTTGTTTTCCCTCAATTCCCCTATTTGAGGACGCTGACCTCAATGCTCGGTTACAAGCCATTGGCTGCAAGGCCCCTGAATCATAGGAGAGCAGAGAAGAGGATGTTTCCAGTGCTGCTCCAGGGCTCTGTGGTGTCAGACTCAGCCTTCTCGCCATCCACCAGTTTGGAGTTTCACAGGCTTCAGAGATGTGCTCGGCTCTTATTTTTCTTTCTGACCCTGAACATTGTGACGGAGTCAGAGCCGTTCATCTAGGAAATGTCAGGACCAATTTAACCCGGAATATCAGATTCCGGAGGAGGCTTCTTCTTTTCTTGGTCTGTGTACAGTGTGTATCTTCTTGTGAGAATTTCTCGCTCTCAAAAACAGACGCAGGCCACATCATGGAGGCCGGCGTTCAGTGCTCATGCAGCCCACCATCTTTCTGAGACTCAGAGTCAGGTGACATTCTGCCACTGATAAGATGCTGCTACATATGTCATCTACGACAGAGTCTCCCAGAGATCCTGAGGACAGAGGGACCAATTTCTTCTTTGGAGATTCACAAGTTCATGTTCTTGTGGATGGCAATCTTTTCTCCAGCACAATCACATTAGGTATGATCTGGAAAAAAAGACGGAGAGTGGGCGGGTCTGGCCAGCGCTGAGGGCAAGGCAATGGCGATTTCTGAGGTACTACTCAGTAAGAAAGTGACGGCCAACGATTCGCTGCCGCAGTCAGTTTATCTGCCCAGTCCGGATTTGGACTTGAGCTCTTCACAATTTCAGAGTTTCTCGCTCGGAGCAAGGCAACACGGTGACATTTGGTACTAGAAAGGCAAGAGCGCCTGTCACATGGTGCGCGCAGATGGGCTCTTGGGTGGTCATCACATAACTCACCGGAAAAGCTAAGGTGGGTCAGGGAGTACCTGACACTTGGTGTGGCCTCCGAGATGTGGTGAGCCTTGTAAGTACCACTTATCCGGCCTGGATGTTATCGAGGGAGTGAAAATTGTTGCAGTTGCCCGGTGTTTTTGTTGTAGTCTGAAGCTTTGTCTCACACACTTTTGGATGAGGGAAACAAGGTTCGGGTGTGTGCTGTGCATTCTTGGCAGCATGTTTCCTTTAAGGAAATTCAGATAAAATTGGCACACTACCAGGACAGATGGCAAAAGGTGTTGAGAGACAGCACTATACTTCATGTGTGGGTAAAACTCTATCGGCGTTTTAGGGAGCCACATTTATGATTGTGGGGCAAAACGAGGGGTTCTTACAGACGTGCTGCTGCGAAGCTTACCAGTGCATAAGGTCCAAAACTCAGAGGCCCAAACCAACCTAACACGCAACACAGCCAGAGGCAATCTGCACATAACGGCAATGCAGGAGCAGTAAGGCTCTCCTGGGCAGTCAGCATCTGCAAGCAGCACTTCCAGGAAAGCAAACTGCAATGATGTTGAGCTGAGTGCCCAAGCAATGTGCCTAGTGGGCTCCTTCTGTAGACCTTACATCCAGATCGGACAAGGTTATGTCAGATCTGACAGAGGTTTGGAAATCACGCACTCTGGGCAAAAAACCCGGATAAAGAAACGGCAAAAAGCAAGAGATGTGAGGAGATTTGCTAAAGCAGTAATGGTGGCTTAGGAGGGGAATGGAGGTAGTAACTGGCAGGGTCAACGGACAAAGCAATCCCAAAGGTACTTCATCATCAGCAATTCAGGGGTATTCATGACTCCTCAGATAATGACAGCCATCTTGCTTCTTTGAGTTGAGCGTCCAAAATACTCAATGGTCAAGGAGACTATTCTTATCGGCCACAAGGTTCTCCAAATGCCTGGGGCAGCGAAGGAAGGGAGCAGAGGTCGTGCAGCAGTGATATTACTCCTCACATTTCCACTTTTTATAATTCTATCTTTAATCCTTTTCCAACTTCCTCACGTTCACTCCATTTTCGCTCCTCACTGTTTCCATCTAATTTATACCTCATTGTTTTATCCTTTTCTCCTACAATTTTCCTTTTATCACTTTTCCCAATTTTTCTCTTGTGGTTATCCCACCTTTTTTATCATCACCGGTTCCCGCTTTTTCTCCCCCACATTTCCGCCCTTTTTTTTTCCTACTTTCTGACCCTTTTTGTCTCCTCAATTTCCCCCTTACCCTCAGTTTTATCGCCCTTTTCCCCTACATTCCCATCTATTTTGAGACGACTAATGCTTCCAGGCTCTTACAAAAGCCCAGTGGTGCACGGCCCAGAATCCATCCAGGAGTAGCCAGAGAAGCAGGCACTGCTTCGTGTGTTCCCGGCCTCTTGTGTGTAGACTCAGACTTAAGCGCAATAAACAGTTTCCAGAGTCTTCGGCTTTAGGAGATGTGTGGTCTTTCTTCTTCTGCTGCCCCAGAACATTGGGAAGGTTGGAGCCTCCAGAACTGTACATTGCCAATTTCCAGGGAATTTCAGCATTTTGGGCTAGGAGGCTTAACATTTTTTGGCTGTGTACCAGAAGAGTTTCCATTCTGTTAGATTTAGCTCTCAAAACAGCCAGAGGCAATCATGGAGGCAGGGCGTCTCAGAGCACCATCCAACACATCTTCTCTGAGACTACAGAGTAGGTGTCACATTTGTGCATGAA
The DNA here is from genome assembly GCF_028769735.1 of Zonotrichia leucophrys gambelii. NCBI lineage: Eukaryota > Metazoa > Chordata > Aves > Passeriformes > Passerellidae > Zonotrichia > Zonotrichia leucophrys. The sequence continues at coordinate 28,359 of NW_026992586.1, forward strand.
GCTGCTCACCTATCGTCCTTCGACAGCGTCTCCGAGCCTGAGGAAGAGGGCCATTTTTTTTGGAGAACTTCACAAGTCTAATGTTCTTCTTAGAGTGAGCTCACTACATTATCCTCCCAGAACACGTTATACACCCCCCCACAAAAGTCAGCACTCTGGAAAAAAGAACGCAGAGTTGGAGGGAATCCTGGCACGGTGAGGGCATTGCCGTGGGCTTTCCTGAGGACTCACGCAAAGAAAAAGTGAGGCAGACTTTGTGCCGTCATAGAAGTCATCTGCAGTTGGATTTGGAATTGACAGTGTGGAGATAGGGTAGTATAGATCTATGTTTTCGGGAACTCCTTACTGTTTAAGAGCGAACTCATTGCGCGGCAAATGTTAATCTGGACAACTGGTCAAATTAGAAGCCGTTTTTGTATTATTAGTAACCTCAGCCTTAGAACATTGTTAGATGTTAACAGCTGCTGGCTAAAGGAAAATGTATCTAGAAGGTGGGGTAAAACGGAAAGACATTAACTTATCTCAGTTTAGATTTTCAATTATTACATCAAAAACAAGATTCTTGACAATTTTCCCATCTATCTTATATAATACATACGTAAGGTAGTTAAAAAAGATGGTTCATAAAAAGAAAGAACAAAGCTCTTTTCTCAGTAACTTTTTAAGGAAAATAATTAAATATAATCTTGTTTGCTATCTTAAAGCAAATCTACAAGTTTATTGTTATTTGTCAAGTTAACTGCTTGGGTAACTTTTTGTTGCTGGGAAACCTTATTTTTTGTAACCAGAAAATTGGACACGTTCTTGAGGGCTAAAATTACTATTTTATAACTCCAATTACTAAAAAACCTTAAATTTAAGGTTTCCACACTTTCCCATCTCTGTTTGACTCAGAAACTTTCATTTTCTTGTACGCCTTACACTTGGCGTTTCATAGCTTTTGTAAAAATTTGCTTAACCTCTCTTGGCGCTTATCTGATAAGACTGTACTTAGGACAGCAATTAAAGTGAGATGACCCATCTTTGAAAGAGTATGGAATCACGTTGTTAACCCAGTTTCAAGTATTGGTTCCAACACAAAAACTGAGGTCGATTATAAGGCTTAATTCAAACCCTTACGTCTATGTCTTTACCTTCATTATGCTTTCGTGATGATCTCTGAACATCCTCTGTGCTTTATTTCTTAAACTCTCTAGCTTGTTTACGAAACTCACGGACTGTTGGTTATCATTCGCTGAACACATCAAAGTACAACAAGGTTCCTATAAATCATCATTCGAAACCTAGTACATAAAGACTTTATCTTGCAAAGTTGCTTTAGCAAGGTGCGACAGCTCCATTTTGATAAATAATCATCAACCAACAGGAATTAATGTTCCTATCATTTGGGCTGTCAATCTTCAATTTTGATATGACTTGTGTGAATGGATTAGATTGGTAAGTACCCAAATTAATACAACTAATCTCGAATACCTCACGAACCATGCCTTGAGCAGTAAAAGAACATAAAGGTGTCTGTTTTGAAGGTAGATGTCTTAATCCTTCAAATCCGGTCATAATCTCATGCTTGGAGGATGTGGATTAGCCTTATTTGCACAGCCATCACAATCAATAAATGTTCCACCTGCACTGTGAGGCCAATTTGGGCGTAAAAACTTTCCTGCTGAACATCTGGAGCATTCCAAGATAATAAATCATCTGAACAGTTCTATTAATGAGGAACAGCTTCTCGTTATCTTTTGTTTCTTTTTCATCATGCTTGGCAGTGGGGCTTATGGTGGAGTTACCAATGCTACTAAGGACCACCTTAGGTGAGTGGAAATGCTTGCCAGTTGTCTCGCACAATGAACAATACCTTTCGGATTCGGTGGATATTGATCAGTTTGGAAAATACATTAAACTGTTTGCAACATTACACCAAAAACTCAAATTTTTATCTGCAAATAAAGAGGAGTAAAACACTAAACTTTGGGGGTACCTTTTTGCAGGCCGAGTATCAAAGTAAAAAAATTATTTGGTCTACCGTCAGGAATTACATTTTGAGGTTTCAGATGCTGTATGAGATGTTTTTTGGCACATGTATCCACTTGCGAATGAGCGGATTGGATTTATGTCCAATTCACCTGGCTACCATTGGTTGTTTTTTGAACAAGGAATCTTTCACTGGCAACCCCACATCAAAAGGTTGAAAACATAGGCTTTTTGTTCTGAATTTGATAGATATAGTATCTGTCGGCAGCCTGGCTAACTGGTACCAACATTGTTTTCGGTTGATCCACAGGCAAATCTGACGACAAATAAACAATTAACACATCAGCAAGAAAATATACTATTTGACCTTGTCCATTACTTTATGAATAAGTTTGGCAGAATTTTTTTACACAAAATTCTAACTTACAAACCATTCGCAAAAAAGTAAGTGTTGACAAACCGCAATTTCGATTCAATTCGTATATCTAAACAATTGAACTAATTCAGAGTTCATGTGTTCTCAATGACGGATAAAAAAGAACCGGCAGGACAAGAGATGTCTAGGCGAGACAGGGATCTTTCGACTTTTGTTTTCCTTCTGCGTGTTGTTTTCGTTTTGGGCTCGATGCAGGTTCTGAAGTGCGATATGGCTTTGAAGTTTTTGGAGGATCCACTTAATTCCGCTTGTGGACCAAACTGATACCTTTCAATTATTAATTCAAATCCAATTTTCCGCAAGCCTTGTTCAGTTCATCTGGTGGGGTGACTTGTACCCCTCTCTGTTGAATACCTATGGTTATAGGGTTTGATGTGTTCTTTAATAGATTGTGTTGTGGGAGAGTGGGGAATATAAAAGTGAGAAACACCATCAATTAAACAATGTGGGCAATTTTGAGATAGTCTTGGGGACATTGTGTTTTTACTTTTGGGTATTACCCAATGAAGCAAAGCTTGTTGGAACTATGGACTGACAGGCATTATTGCCTGTTTCACTGTGTGAAGGGAAGCAAAACGCACCAGAGAATTGTGTTGGAAACATGAATACTTTAATTGAGAAAAAAAACATGATTAGTTTATATTGAAGTTGTAAAATGACGGAAAAGCTAATAATGTAAAGTTCATTGCTACTCTGTTTAAAATTGAACTTTCTATTAATAAAATTACTATTAAAAGATGTGGGAAGTTGTAAACTCGAACCAAGTTCAGAGTCTTGTTGTCTAGGTTTTGTGATGAGGAAGTCTTTCTTTGAAGAGTTGATGGTCTTCTTTGTAAGAGTTGAATATTCGCTTTGGGTCTTTGTTGAACTTTGGAGTTTGGTGGTGAGACAATGTAGTTAGTTTTGGATTTCAGTCTCAATACCGCACGGTTGCTGCGCATCTCTGTCTGGTTGAGGTGTGATGAAAAGATCAGCCTGTAGAAGTAGAATCTTGAAATTCGGAATTCTGTGAATGAGGACAAAAACTTGTAAAAGCTATTAGAGCTTAATATTTATAACAATCCCATTTTATGACAGGTAGAAGTCACTTGATTGGAATTCTATATTTCACTGGTAAGGCAGCATTGTTTCTTTTAAATATGAATTTTTCTAGTTTTGCTTAATTGAAGGTCCAATTGTAATTTAATGGAGAATCAGAATTGTATTTGATAAATGAACGTATGAACATTCCTATTGCTTCTAACTAATATCTCTGATACTGACATCATTAAATCAAACCTTCAGTCACTTGGCTGACACGGCGGACAAATCAGAGCTTTGTCGGGAATTCTGCTATTCCGGAGTGCGTAACTCGGGAGCTCGGCCAAACTCCGGGAGTCGGCAGCTCCAGGAGGCCCGGCTACTGATCATGAGTCCTCTCTACACTTTTTTACAGCACCTCCAAGCAAAAGCCCTGGAACTGCCATGAATAGGAGGGGTGGACTCAAAACAACACGCTCTCGAAGCCTGGCCAAAGGGCGAGCGAGGCGTGTTACTTGTTCTGGGAACATTGCAATTTTAACCTTGGAACTTCGCTACTTTAACCGTTTAACATTGACTCCTGATCAGAAATCAGCTGAAGAATAACAAATCAGGTATTAAACTCGATGGTAGTGTTTTAACATCCAAGCCTTAGGATCTACAGAATGAGGACAAACTCAAAGGTTTTTTAGGTTTTGAGAGTTATCATCCTTTTCAAAGATCTTCATCTTTGAATTAAACGCCAAATTTTATTTTCTGTACATATGGATTGACAACTTACCATAAAACCAGGTGTTCTAGCTTAACTGAAAAAGACTTTCAGAACCCCAGCACCCAAACTTCGAGTGTAAGATAAACCTCTCAGTTGTTCCACTTCAGGCATATACAATCTAACCAGTTTCAGTGTCTGCAATCAGTCTTAGGAACTACTTATTTTTCTCATTTACTTTCTATACTTTGTCCTTCCCTACAGAGTCACATATTTTTACATTAACGATCAACGGGAAGAGAGTCGAAAAAGTCTCCTTCTTTCCAGAGAGATGAGCAGGAAGATCTTTATCAGTGGAGTTTAATCAGATTTGAAGCTAACCATTTGTTATTCTCCGAACACACACCAGCTAGCTTTACTGGGCTTTAACGAGACAGCGCAGTTGTTCGGTTTTCTGGTGTCGAGTTACTTATTATTGACAGTTTGTTTAAACATTTCATAGGGCTAGAGCATAATGGGCATCACAACTTGCTTTTAGATTTCATCTTTTTTAGAATTGACTAGATTATAAATCTAGTTTTATCTGATCCCAAAAAGAAAAATAAAAGGCAGACGTAATTTAATTCTGCGTCTATGTTTTTAACCCCTCTTAAAGTAAGTTTTTAAGTTCATTTTGAAAACTTCCTAGAGTGCGTTTATTGATAAAATGTCTCTAATTGAAAAAAACTTACAATAAATTTCGATAAGTTCATTCCATTTTTGTTTTCTTTTAACAAAAAAATCGTTACCCAAGGATCTCCCAAGAAAAGTTATTCCTCAAATTTTCTAGGCTTCTTGGCGGGAGAGATGATACGGTTCCTTTGATTAAACATGGGTCTCAGTGGCGGTAACTTCGCATTTTTCTTTTTTTTTTTTTTTTATTAATTACGTCTCGCAGGTCATCTACACGGGGAACAGTTGTCGGGGCCCCGGGATTTTAAATCCAATGTGTGTCCGGACCAGCGTCTTATACCGAGGACAATTGGCGGGAAAAATAAATATGGGACACAAGTGACAAATTCTGACCCAGGGGCCTTTTTTTTAATTTATTACGTACGTCAGCTCAGAACATTGTTAGTGTTAACTGTTGCTGGCTAATCGGAAAATGGCTAGAAGGTGGGTAAACGGAATTGACATACACAATACTTCAGTTAGATTTTCAGCCGCAAAAATTTTCCACAATACCAAAACTGACATACTGACAGGGCTTTCCTCAACCTTATAAAACATATGTAATGGTAGTTAAAACTCAAAGATGGTTCATAAAGAAAAGAACAGGTCTATTCCCAGTAACCTTCTAAGATACTACATTAAATAATCATTGATGCCATCTACAGCCAAATCTCGAGAGTTTGTTATTGTCACGTTCTTCTAGCACCACCCTTGCTTGGGAATTTTTTGCTGTAAAGAACTTGAGCACACCTGAGGCTACAATACTCCTTTTTTAAATTTTTAAAATCTCTTGATCCTTAAATGGCTTCTAACTTGTCACCTATTTGAGCCATCCTGCAGCTATTAGTTCTCAGAATCACAGAAGTGTAGAATAATGGGGAGTTGGGATGGGCCCCATACTGCTCATCAGAGTCACTTCTGGCTTGCACAGATCAGCCAAGGGTACACCAAGTGTGCGCTTGTGGTCAAATGTTCTTCAACTGTAGGCTTGGTGCTTTCTGTTGACCACTGCACTGGGGGAGCTGTTCAGTGCAAACCACCTTGGGTGAAAAACTTTTTTTTCTGAATATCCAGTCTACAGAGCTATTCATAGCTCTGTGCTTTGGAGTTCTCCAGTTAGAGATTTATAGATTGTGGTAGATCAGTGGGGAAGTGGAACGTGCTGCCATGGCCAAAATAGAGTTGTGCTTTTGTGGGCAGAGGGACGATTGACTTGAGATGTGAGCAGTGTTTGGTATTTACAGTTTACCACAGAGGCCCTGGGCATCACATGTCTTTCATGAAGCCCATTACTTGAGAACTGAGGGGGGGAGGGCTTGTGGGGGTGGAGACATGGGGACAATTGCAGGGTGTGGCAAGCCTGAAGGCAGGTGAAGCTTGCCAATGGAGCTGGATTTTGGACTGTTGGCAGTAGAGCTTGTTTTATTCGACTGATGTTTGATGTAGCATGAGTGATGAATCACTTTACAGGCACTCACCATAGGCTGACTGCATGGGGACCGGTTGCAAGCAAATGCTGCTTAAATGTTGTGCTGGGTGATATATCCATTACAGGAAGAATGGACAGCTGGTAATGCTCGTACCTTTCCTCAGTATTTCAATAGGTAAAACATTTCTGATGGATCCGTTGAACCCCCAGAAGAACCAGGTGCTAGCGGATATTAGCAGACGCTAAAACATCACGTGTTTTCTGCTTGTTGTTTTTAAAGGTCTGCAGATTTGGGGATACATGGGTGGACAGAGCTATCGCGTCGCTTGTGTCGTGAGTGCATGATGGGTCAGATAATTGTTTAAAATTTTAAATTATTAATATGTTCATTATTTCTGTATTCTTTTCAGAGTAAATACTGTGCCGAATTGCGTATCAGACAGCGAGGGAGATGAATTCCTCCATTGTCATGCAGGAGGTTCTGTGCCAGTGCTAATTTGTGTTTAGTGAGGACAGAACCATCTGAAGCTGTTGCAGATGCAGGAGAGCGGGTCTTTCCCAGCATAGGGCGAGGGAGAGTCTGGCCCAAGCGGCCCTCTGTAGCTGACTCCTTGTCCTGTGCCAAGGGTTTAGCTATCATCTCCACGCGCCGTCCCGGCCGGGATGATGTGAGCGGGGGGGGAGAGGGTGGAGAAGGGGGAGTGTGAGTGTGGGGTGTGGGCTGGGGGGTGGGGGGGGGGGAGGGGGGGGTTGGGGGGGGTAGGGCGGGGGTTGGGTATGGGTTGGTGGGGGGTGCTGGGAGCGGCCCAATGTCTTGTCTGATGGAGAGATTGGAGTCACCACGTCAGGCACCCAGCGGCTGAGAGGCTGCAATGTGGCAGGGAAACAGTTGTCAGGACCTGCAACAAGGAAAGGTAATGATCTTCATTTCACTCCAACACGGGAAATACCGGTTTGTGTGGCTATAAAAGGTGAAACAACAAGAGTGGAATCTAATGGGAATTTGTAGTTACCTACGGTGTGAATTATGGGTATAGAATACTGGAAATGCTCAGTTGGAAGGGCCCATCAGGGTCATAAGTCTCATCGCATGGCATGCGCAGTGCCAAGAGTCATTTACTGTTTGAGAGCATTGTCCAAAATCTTCATGGTCTGTAGCTTGGCACTAGTGACCTTGCTCTGGGCTCTGGGCAATGGCTGTATGGAAACCTGAGGTTGGCCAGCAAAAGGAGCATTGCCAATGTTTATTGGCTCGAAGGATTTTTACGTGAGCTCAAAAAGAGATCAGTCAGCAGTTCCAATACTTTTGTTTGGCTTAGGTGCATACACAAAGCAACATGTTGGATTTATGTTCATCATGAGGAATCCCGATCCATTTCTCTTTACTTCAGCTTTCTAGATAATCTTTCAGGGGTTTCAGCCAATATATTCCGTTCTTTAAATGTTCTGCCGATTTAGACTGTGTTATCAGTGGCTTAGAGAGGTCACAATTCATCTTGAACGAAAAACTGTGGTTTATTCTGGCAAAATAACCAAATCACGAATAATCCTTCTTTGGTGATTAAATTCCCATGAATGCTGCAGGAACAAGAGCACCTAGCTGTCGATCTGAACTATTACAATCGTATATAGAATAATCAAGAGGATGCGAATGACGTGTTTGCTCTGCCTTTCCCTGGCATTTAAAAAAAGGAAATTATTGTGCACTGGCGGAAGACACTGATAAAGGATCTGAACAAAGCGATGTGTTTTGTACTCCTGGGATGCCTATGATGCCCCAGAAGCCCACCCAATTTCCAGAGTGAAATGGTTATTTTTTCCGTGGTCCGCATTCTCATGCTCTTGTGTTCTACTGACCGCATGTGCTCGTGTCAAGTGATGGTAAATCTCTTTTGTGGTAGGTAATGTTCTCGTGAGGGATTGCATGATGAGTTTAAGGTATCGTCTTTTTTTAAATTTTGTGGTTGTTACTTTTTTTCTTTTTCTTAAAAGGGATTTGGACGGGATGTTTAAGTTTTTATCAAAATAAAAAATTTAAAGATTTGGAGCAATTTTTTGGACTGGAGTATTTGAAAATTAAGAAGAAAGTAGTGTGGCAGGGAAAAAATTTTTGTGCAAGTATGGCCCCGCTAATTGAATAAATAAATTGTTTTTAGTTTTTTTTTGTGATATTTTGCTTTGGGATGAGCAGTTAAATTAGTGTTATAGCGCACAAAGGAGATATTTTAGGGAAAGTGGGGTTTTAAATTTTCAGTATCGGTTCCCAAAAGGGGAAAAGGGAAAGGAGAAAATTTGGGTTTTAAATTTTAAAGGGAAGAAGGGCCCCCTCTGCCCCGTTTTTGAATTTAAGGAATTTTTGGTTTGAGATAACGGTTTTGCAAGGACTGGAATAGTAGTGAAGAAATAAATTTACAAGATGTCAAGTATTTGTTATAAAATGTGTGTCTTTTGGGAATGTGTGTGTCAAGCTGTGGAGTTTAAAAAAGTTTGGGGAATTAGCAATAGTGGAAAATCTTTGGTTGTTTGGGGGGGAAGGATTTTTATTTTTTATCAACATTACAGAAGGGAGCTGTTGTGAGGAAAAGGGAGGTGAGGTTTTAGATAACCTCAACAATTTGGGAAACCCCCAAAAAGGGAAATTGTTTGCTGTTCTTCAAAACTGTTTTGGGGTTTGTTAATCTTATGTCAATGATAAAGGGAAAAGGGAAATTTTGTGTTTTCGTTGGTAGACATAATGCTTGGGTATTGAAAAAAGGTTGGATATGGGTTTTGTTGTTTTTGTAAATAGGAAATGTTTTTAAGCCTTGGTAGAGTGTTGGTTCACTTGGTTTTTTAAAGGATTTCTTTTTTATTTTTAAAATTGATGGGGTTTTTCTGGTTTAGTGGGGGGTGGAACAGAAGGGGAAGGATCTGTAGGGGGGTGGGAAAGGGGAGGAAGTTTGGGGAGAGCCCCGGCAATTTTGTAGTAAATGGTTTGAGATTTTTTGATGTGAAAAGCCCTGAAGATTTACGTTTTTTGGAAAAATGTTGGAGAGAAAGCAATGCCCAGATTTTTTCTTCCCCAAATGCCTTTAGGATAAAAAATGTTACTTTGATTGTGTGAAACAATTCTTTTTCACAAAAATGGAGAGACAAGAAATTGGGTTTAGTAGACAATCTGAGGGAAGGGGTGTTTTGGGGTATGAGGGGAGTTTTGTGCTGCCTTGGGCATAATTCCCCCAAAAAAGGTTTTTTTTTATGAGTGGAGTCTTTTTGGTGGGTGTTTTGAAGAGAAATTTTTTTTGGAAGCAATCAATAAAAGATCAGTTCTAAACATGGCTTTGGCCCGCTGAATCTGGTTTTCTGCCAACAATATACGTTTGAGGTAGTAAGGGAAAGCCCAAATTTGAAAAATTAGTAAAGGTGTTTCCCAAAAGGGCCTTTTTTCAGGGGGAGCCCCTTTGTTTTTTGGGAGTGGAGGTATATTTAAAATGAGTGGAAAAGTTTGTTTTTTGAAGAGAATAGACTTCAAAAGTAATAAATTAGAAAATTTAAATAAAAGGGTATTGGTAAAATCTCAATCTTTTCATTTTTGGGTAATTCCCCATTTCGTTTGTCATTGTTATTACAGCTAAAGGAAAGGGAAATATCTTGGGTGAAAAAAAACAAACTAGTGTGTTGGTGCTTTTTAGTTTGGGGGCCAAAAAGGAATGTTGTTTCCCCTGTTGAGCTTTCTCACCCAAATTTCCCGGGTTTTTTTGTTGCAGCAAGGTTTGGGGGGTTTAAAGATATACTTTACAAACCAAAAGTTGGCAAAATTTAAGTATTAAATAAAGCAGTTTTTTAATAGAAGGTTTCCTTTAAATGGACTAAACCAAGGGGGGGACAAACCAAAAAAGGTTTTCATATTTATAGGATTGGGGGGGGGGGGGGGGGGGGGGGGGGGGGGGGGTTTTTTTTTTTTTTTTTTTTTTTTTTTTTTTTTTGCAGATTGCCTCGGGGTTGTGTGTGTTTGTGGTTTGGGGGCCTGGGTGGGGGGGTGTTGTGGACCTTAGGGCACGTGGGGGAACTTCCACAGCACGTCTGAAAAACACCTCGTATTCCCACACACAAAATGTGGCCCCATAAAACCCGATAGAGTGTTGTCCCCATCACATGAATATGGGGGGCTGTCCTCAGACACCTTTTTGCCATCTGTCCGGTGTGGTGGGCCCATTTTATCTGAATTTCCTTAAAGGGGTGGGGAGGGGTGCCCAAATCAGCAGCAGCAGCACCCTAACCTGTGTTCCCTGCAGGTGCCAAAGGTGGTGAGACACATCTTTCAGTACTACAACCCAGGGAAAACACCGCAACTGCAACAACTTTCACTCCCTCGTTATCTTCCTGGCCGATAAGTGGACTGACAAGGTCGTCACCACAGCTCTGGAGGCCACACCAATTTTTAGGTACTGGCCCTGACCCACCTGGAGGGCTTTTTTTCCTGTGGGGGGTTATGGCTGCCAGACCCAAGCCCAGGCTGCGCAGCCATGTTGACAGCGCTCTGCCTTGCAGTGACAATGTCAGCCTGTGGAAGGCCATGTTCTCCGTGCGTGAAACTCTGGAGAAGGTTGTGAAGGAGCTGCAAGTCCAAATCCAGGACTGGCAGGATGACATCTTGACTGGGCAGCAGAAGTCGTGCCTCACTTTCTTAGCTGTGAGTCCTCAGGGAAAGCCCACGTGGCCTTGCCCTCAGCCGTGCCAGGGGAGCCCTGCCAACTCTCTGCTTCTTTTTTTCCAGATGCTGACCTACGGTGATGTGCTGGAGAAAAGAGTGAGGCCACTTTACAAGAACATGAGACTTGTGAAGTCTCCAAAGAAGGAAATGGTCCCTCTGGTCCTCAGGGCTCTGGAGACTCTGTCGGAGAGTGACGATATGGTGAGCAGGCATCTATCAGGGGCAGAATGTGGCACCTGGACTCTGAGGTCTCAGAGAAGATGGTGGCTTGGGGATGGTGCTCTGAACGCCCTGCCTGCCATGATGTGGCCTGCTGGCTGTTTTGAGAGCTGAAATTCTCACAGAATGGAAACTCTCTTGTACACAGGCCAAGAAAATGAAAAGCCTCCTGCCCGAGATGCTGAAATTCCTGGAAATTGGTCCTGGGACATTTCAGTGATGGCTCTGGACACCTTCCGCAATGTTCTGGGGCAGCTGAAGAAGAAAGAGGCCAGCAGCATGGCTCTGAAGGCCGTGGAGAGACTCTGGAAACTGTTTGATGCGGTAAGGCTGAGTCTGACACCACAGAGGGGCCCTGGGAGCAGCACTGGAAGCAGGTCCTGCTTCTCTGGGCTCTCCTGGGATGGATTCTGGGCCTTGCAGCCCAGCTGGGCTTTTGTAGGAGCCTGGAGCATTGAGTCTGGTCTCAAAATAGTGGGGAATGTGAGGGGAGAAAGGGCAGAAAACGTGAGGGGGAAAGGTGGGAATGTGAGGAGAAAAAGGGCAGGAAAGGTGAGGGAAGAAAAAGGGCGGGAAATGTGAGGGGAGAAAAGAGCGGGAAACGTGAGGGGAGAAAAAGGGTGGGAAACACAAGAGAAAAATGGTGGGAAAAGTGGGAGAAATGTGAGGGGAGAAAAGGAAAGGAAACATGAGGGTAGAAAAGGGAGGGAAACGTGAGGGGAGAAAATGGAGGGAAGCGTGAGGGGGGGGAAGGGTGGGAAAAGGGGATTAAAGGATAGGAATGTAAGGGGAGAAAAGTGGGGGAAATGTGAGGGGATAAAATGGCACTGGCTGGCACTGACCTCTGCTCCCTTCCTTCCTGCCCCAGGCCTTTGGGAGATACCTTGGGCCGGATGAGAGAATGGGAGTCGTCCTTGAGGCCATTGAGATTTTGGGACGCTTCAACATCAAGAACAAGGATGGGCCTGTGGCATTTCTGGAGGAGGTCATGAATACCCCTGAGATGTGGCTGATGGATGTAAGTGACCTGTGGTGGGATTGCTTTGTCTTTGAGCCCTGCCAGGTTCCTGCCTCCATTCCCCTCCTGAAGCCACCTTGAGGCAGCTTAGCAAGATCTGCCTCACCTGCTCTTGCTGTTGTTGCTGTTTGTGCTTTTCCCTGGTATTTTGCCCAGGGTGCTGATTCCAAACCTCTGTTCAGATCTGGAATTAACCTCTGTTCAGATCTGGAGGAAGGTCTGAGCAGAAGGGCCCAGCTGAGGCACATCTTGCTTGGGGCACTCAGTGCTCACAGCCAGTGCATGGTTTGCTTGTCCTGGGAAGTGCTGCTGTGCTGATGCTGAGCTGCCCAGGGGAGCCAGTGAGGCTGCTCCTGCATTGCCTGTTGGATGTTGCAGATGTGCCTCTGGGCTTGTGTGTGTTTGTGGTTTGGGGCCTGGCTGGGAGGTGTTGTGGACCTGTAGGGCACGTGGTGGAAGCTTCCAGCAGCAGCGTCTGAAAGAACAGCCTCTGTAGTTCCCCACACATGCAAAATGTGGCCCCATAAAACGCCGATAGAGTGTTGTCCCCATGCACATGAAGTATGGGAGTGCTGTCCTCAGACACCTTTTTGCCATCTGTGCCTGGTGTGGTGGCCTATTTTATCTGAATTTCCTTAAAGGGATGGGCAGGGCTGCCCAAGATGCAGCAGCAGCAGCACCCTAACCTGTGTTCCCTGCAGGTGCCAAAGGTGGTGAGACACATCTTTCAGTACTACAACGAGGAAAACACCGCAACTGCTAACAACTTTCACTCCCTCGTTATCTTCCTGGCCGATAAGTGGACTGACAAGGTCGTCACCACAGCTCTGGAGGCCACACCAATTTTCAGGTACTGGCCCTGACCCACCTGGAGGGCTTTTTTCCTGTGGGGAGGTTATGGCTGCCAGACCCAAGCCCAGGCTGCGCAGCCATGTTGACAGCGCTCTGCCTTGCAGTGACAATGTCAGCCTGTGGAAGGCCATGTTCTCCGTGCGTGAAACTCTGGAGAAGGTTGTGAAGGAGCTGCAAGTCCAAATCCAGGACTGGCAGGATGACATCTTGACTGGGCAGCAGAAGTCGTGCCTCACTTTCTTAGCTGTGAGTCCTCAGGGAAAGCCCACGTGGCCTTGCCCTCAGCCGTGCCAGGGGAGCCCTGCCAACTCTCTGCTTCTTTTTTTCCAGATGCTGACCTACGGTGATGTGCTGGAGAAAAGAGTGAGGCCACTTTACAAGAACATGAGACTTGTGAAGTCTCCAAAGAAGGAAATGGTCCCTCTGGTCCTCAGGGCTCTGGAGACTCTGTCGGAGAGTGACGATATGGTGAGCAGGCATCTATCAGGGGCAGAATGTGGCACCTGGACTCTGAGGTCTCAGAGAAGATGGTGGCTTGGGGATGGTGCTCTGAACGCCCTGCCTGCCATGATGTGGCCTGCTGGCTGTTTTGAGAGCTGAAATTCTCACAGAATGGAAACTCTCTTGTACACAGGCCAAGAAAATGAAAAGCCTCCTGCCCGAGATGCTGAAATTCCTGGGAAATTGGTCCTGGGACATTTCAGTGATGGCTCTGGACACCTTCCGCAATGTTCTGGGGCAGCTGAAGAAGAAAGAGGCCAGCAGCATGGCTCTGAAGGCCGTGGAGAGACTCTGGAAACTGTTTGATGCGGTAAGGCTGAGTCTGACACCACAGAGGGGCCCTGGGAGCAGCACTGGAAGCAGGTCCTGCTTCTCTGGGCTCTCCTGGGATGGATTCTGGGCCTTGCAGCCCAGCTGGGCTTTTGTAGGAGCCTGGAGCATTGAGTCTGGTCTCAAAATAGTGGGGAATGTGAGGGGAGAAAGGGCAGAAAACGTGAGGGGGAAAGGTGGGAATGTGAGGAGAAAAAGGGCAGGAAAGGTGAGGGAAGAAAAAGGGCGGGAAATGTGAGGGGAGAAAAGAGCGGGAAACGTGAGGGGAGAAAAAGGGTGGGAAACACAAGAGAAAAATGGTGGGAAAAGTGAGGGGGAAAAGTGGGAGAAATGTGAGGGGAGAAAAGGAAAGGAAACATGAGGGTAGAAAAGGGAGGGAAACGTGAGGGGAGAAAATGGAGGGAAGCGTGAGGGGGGGGAAGGGTGGGAAAAGGGGATTAAAGGATAGGAATGTAAGGGGAGAAAAGTGGGGGAAATGTGAGGGGATAAAATGGCACTGGCTGGCACTGACCTCTGCTCCCTTCCTTCCTGCCCCAGGCCTTTGGGAGATACCTTGGGCCGGATGAGAGAATGGGAGTCGTCCTTGAGGCCATTGAGATTTTGGGACGCTTCAACATCAAGAACAAGGATGGGCCTGTGGCATTTCTGGAGGAGGTCATGAATACCCCTGAGATGTGGCTGATGGATGTAAGTGACCTGTGGTGGGATTGCTTTGTCTTTGAGCCCTGCCAGGTTCCTGCCTCCATTCCCCTCCTGAAGCCACCTTGAGGCAGCTTAGCAAGATCTGCCTCACCTGCTCTTGCTGTTGTTGCTGTTTGTGCTTTTCCCTGGTATTTTGCCCAGGGTGCTGATTCCAAACCTCTGTTCAGATCTGGAATTAACCTCTGTTCAGATCTGGAGGAAGGTCTGAGCAGAAGGGCCCAGCTGAGGCACATCTTGCTTGGGGCACTCAGTGCTCACAGCCAGTGCATGGTTTGCTTGTCCTGGGAAGTGCTGCTGTGCTGATGCTGAGCTGCCCAGGGGAGCCAGTGAGGCTGCTCCTGCATTGCCTGTTGGATGTTGCAGATGTGCCTCTGGGCTTGTGTGTGTTTGTGGTTTGGGGCCTGGCTGGGAGGTGTTGTGGACCTGTAGGGCACGTGGTGGAAGCTTCCAGCAGCAGCGTCTGAAAGAACAGCCTCTGTAGTTCCCCACACATGCAAAATGTGGCCCCATAAAACGCCGATAGAGTGTTGTCCCCATGCACATGAAGTATGGGAGTGCTGTCCTCAGACACCTTTTTGCCATCTGTGCCTGGTGTGGTGGCCTATTTTATCTGAATTTCCTTAAAGGGATGGGCAGGGCTGCCCAAGATGCAGCAGCAGCAGCACCCTAACCTGTGTTCCCTGCAGGTGCCAAAGGTGGTGAGACACATCTTTCAGTACTACAACGAGGAAAACACCGCAACTGCTAACAACTTTCACTCCCTCGTTATCTTCCTGGCCGATAAGTGGACTGACAAGGTCGTCACCACAGCTCTGGAGGCCACACCAATTTTCAGGTACTGGCCCTGACCCACCTGGAGGGCTTTTTTCCTGTGGGGAGGTTATGGCTGCCAGACCCAAGCCCAGGCTGCGCAGCCATGTTGACAGCGCTCTGCCTTGCAGTGACAATGTCAGCCTGTGGAAGGCCATGTTCTCCGTGCGTGAAACTCTGGAGAAGGTTGTGAAGGAGCTGCAAGTCCAAATCCAGGACTGGCAGGATGACATCTTGACTGGGCAGCAGAAGTCGTGCCTCACTTTCTTAGCTGTGAGTCCTCAGGGAAAGCCCACGTGGCCTTGCCCTCAGCCGTGCCAGGGGAGCCCTGCCAACTCTCTGCTTCTTTTTTTCCAGATGCTGACCTACGGTGATGTGCTGGAGAAAAGAGTGAGGCCACTTTACAAGAACATGAGACTTGTGAAGTCTCCAAAGAAGGAAATGGTCCCTCTGGTCCTCAGGGCTCTGGAGACTCTGTCGGAGAGTGACGATATGGTGAGCAGGCATCTATCAGGGGCAGAATGTGGCACCTGGACTCTGAGGTCTCAGAGAAGATGGTGGCTTGGGGATGGTGCTCTGAACGCCCTGCCTGCCATGATGTGGCCTGCTGGCTGTTTTGAGAGCTGAAATTCTCACAGAATGGAAACTCTCTTGTACACAGGCCAAGAAAATGAAAAGCCTCCTGCCCGAGATGCTGAAATTCCTGGGAAATTGGTCCTGGGACATTTCAGTGATGGCTCTGGACACCTTCCGCAATGTTCTGGGGCAGCTGAAGAAGAAAGAGGCCAGCAGCATGGCTCTGAAGGCCGTGGAGAGACTCTGGAAACTGTTTGATGCGGTAAGGCTGAGTCTGACACCACGAGGGGCCCTGGGAGCAGCACTGGAAGCAGGTCCTGCTTCTCTGGGCTCTCCTGGGATGGATTCTGGGCCTTGCAGCCCAGCTGGGCTTTTGTAGGAGCCTGGAGCATTGCGTCTGGTCTCAAAATAGTGGGGAATGTGAGGGAGAAAGGGCAGAAAACGTGAGGGGGAAAGGTGGGAATGTGAGGAGAAAAAGGGCAGGAAAGGTGAGGGAAGAAAAAGGGCGGGAAATGTGAGGGGAGAAAAGAGCGGGAAACGTGAGGGGAGAAAAAGGGTGGGAAACACAAGAGAAAAATGGTGGGAAAAGTGGGAGAAATGTGAGGGGAGAAAAGGAAAGGAAACATGAGGGTAGAAAAGGGAGGGAAACGTGAGGGGAGAAAATGGAGGGAAGCGTGAGGGGGGGAAGGGTGGGAAAAGGGGATTAAAGGATAGGAATGTAAGGGGAGAAAAGTGGGGGAAATATGAGGAGGTAAAATGGCACTGGCTGGCACTGACCTCTGCTCCCTTCCTTCCTGCCCCAGGCCTTTGGGAGATACCTTGGGCCGGATGAGAGAATGGGAGTCGTCCTTGAGGCCATTGAGATTTTGGGACGCTTCAACATCAAGAACAAGGATGGGCCTGTGGCATTTCTGGAGGAGGTCATGAATACCCCTGAGATGTGGCTGATGGATGTAAGTGACCTGTGGTGGGATTGCTTTGTCTTTGAGCCCTGCCAGGTTCCTGCCTCCATTCCCCTCCTGAAGCCACCTTGAGGCAGCTTAGCAAGATCTGCCTCACCTGCTCTTGCTGTTGTTGCTGTTTGTGCTTTTCCCTGGTATTTTGCCCAGGGTGCTGATTCCAAACCTCTGTTCAGATCTGGAATTAACCTCTGTTCAGATCTGGAGGAAGGTCTGAGCAGAAGGGCCCAGCTGAGGCACATCTTGCTTGGGGCACTCAGTGCTCACAGCCAGTGCATGGTTTGCTTGTCCTGGGAAGTGCTGCTGTGCTGATGCTGAGCTGCCCAGGGGACCAGTGAGGCTGCTCCTGCATTGCCTGTTGGATGTTGCAGATGTGCCTCTGGGCTTGTGTGTGTTTGTGGTTTGGGGCCTGGCTGGGAGGTGTTGTGGACCTGTAGGGCACGTGGTGGAAGCTTCCAGCAGCAGCGTCTGAAAGAACAGCCTCTGTAGTTCCCCACACATGCAAAATGTGGCCCCATAAAACGCCGATAGAGTGTTGTCCCCATGCACATGAAGTATGGGAGTGCTGTCCTCAGACACCTTTTTGCCATCTGTGCCTGGTGTGGTGGCCTATTTTATCTGAATTTCCTTAAAGGGATGGGCAGGGCTGCCCAAGATGCAGCAGCAGCAGCACCCTAACCTGTGTTCCCTGCAGGTGCCAAAGGTGGTGAGACACATCTTTCAGTACTACAACGAGGAAAACACCGCAACTGCTAACAACTTTCACTCCCTCGTTATCTTCCTGGCCGATAAGTGGACTGACAAGGTCGTCACCACAGCTCTGGAGGCCACACCAATTTTCAGGTACTGGCCCTGACCCACCTGGAGGGCTTTTTTCCTGTGGGGAGGTTATGGCTGCCAGACCCAAGCCCAGGCTGCGCAGCCATGTTGACAGCGCTCTGCCTTGCAGTGACAATGTCAGCCTGTGGAAGGCCATGTTCTCCGTGCGTGAAACTCTGGAGAAGGTTGTGAAGGAGCTGCAAGTCCAAATCCAGGACTGGCAGGATGACATCTTGACTGGGCAGCAGAAGTCGTGCCTCACTTTCTTAGCTGTGAGTCCTCAGGGAAAGCCCACGTGGCCTTGCCCTCAGCCGTGCCAGGGGAGCCCTGCCAACTCTCTGCTTCTTTTTTTCCAGATGCTGACCTACGGTGATGTGCTGGAGAAAAGAGTGAGGCCACTTTACAAGAACATGAGACTTGTGAAGTCTCCAAAGAAGGAAATGGTCCCTCTGGTCCTCAGGGCTCTGGAGACTCTGTCGGAGAGTGACGATATGGTGAGCAGGCATCTATCAGGGGCAGAATGTGGCACCTGGACTCTGAGGTCTCAGAGAAGATGGTGGCTTGGGGATGGTGCTCTGAACGCCCTGCCTGCCATGATGTGGCCTGCTGGCTGTTTTGAGAGCTGAAATTCTCACAGAATGGAAACTCTCTTGTACACAGGCCAAGAAAATGAAAAGCCTCCTGCCCAGATGCTGAAATTCCTGGGAAATTGGTCCTGGGACATTTCAGTGATGGCTCTGGACACCTTCCGCAATGTTCTGGGGCAGCTGAAGAAGAAAGAGGCCAGCAGCATGGCTCTGAAGGCCGTGGAGAGACTCTGGAAACTGTTTGATGCGGTAAGGCTGAGTCTGACACCACAGAGGGGCCCTGGGAGCAGCACTGGAAGCAGGTCCTGCTTCTCTGGGCTCTCCTGGGATGGATTCTGGGCCTTGCAGCCCAGCTGGGCTTTTGTAGGAGCCTGGAGCATTGAGTCTGGTCTCAAAATAGTGGGGAATGTGAGGGGAGAAAGGGCAGAAAACGTGAGGGGGAAAGGTGGGAATGTGAGGAGAAAAAGGGCAGGAAAGGTGAGGGAAGAAAAAGGGCGGGAAATGTGAGGGGAGAAAAGAGCGGGAAACGTGAGGGGAGAAAAAGGGTGGGAAACACAAGAGAAAAATGGTGGGAAAAGTGGGAGAAATGTGAGGGGAGAAAAGGAAAGGAAACATGAGGGTAGAAAAGGGAGGGAAACGTGAGGGGAGAAAATGGAGGGAAGCGTGAGGGGGGGGAAGGGTGGGAAAAGGGGATTAAAGGATAGGAATGTAAGGGGAGAAAAGTGGGGGAAATGTGAGGGGATAAAATGGCACTGGCTGGCACTGACCTCTGCTCCCTTCCTTCCTGCCCCAGGCCTTTGGGAGATACCTTGGGCCGGATGAGAGAATGGGAGTCGTCCTTGAGGCCATTGAGATTTTGGGACGCTTCAACATCAAGAACAAGGATGGGCCTGTGGCATTTCTGGAGGAGGTCATGAATACCCCTGAGATGTGGCTGATGGATGTAAGTGACCTGTGGTGGGATTGCTTTGTCTTTGAGCCCTGCCAGGTTCCTGCCTCCATTCCCCTCCTGAAGCCACCTTGAGGCAGCTTAGCAAGATCTGCCTCACCTGCTCTTGCTGTTGTTGCTGTTTGTGCTTTTCCCTGGTATTTTGCCCAGGGTGCTGATTCCAAACCTCTGTTCAGATCTGGAATTAACCTCTGTTCAGATCTGGAGGAAGGTCTGAGCAGAAGGGCCCAGCTGAGGCACATCTTGCTTGGGGCACTCAGTGCTCACAGCCAGTGCATGGTTTGCTTGTCCTGGGAAGTGCTGCTGTGCTGATGCTGAGCTGCCCAGGGGAGCCAGTGAGGCTGCTCCTGCATTGCCTGTTGGATGTTGCAGATGTGCCTCTGGGCTTGTGTGTGTTTGTGGTTTGGGGCCTGGCTGGGAGGTGTTGTGGACCTGTAGGGCACGTGGTGGAAGCTTCCAGCAGCAGCGTCTGAAAGAACAGCCTCTGTAGTTCCCCACACATGCAAAATGTGGCCCCATAAAACGCCGATAGAGTGTTGTCCCCATGCACATGAAGTATGGGAGTGCTGTCCTCAGACACCTTTTTGCCATCTGTGCCTGGTGTGGTGGCCTATTTTATCTGAATTTCCTTAAAGGGATGGGCAGGGCTGCCCAAGATGCAGCAGCAGCAGCACCCTAACCTGTGTTCCCTGCAGGTGCCAAAGGTGGTGAGACACATCTTTCAGTACTACAACGAGGAAAACACCGCAACTGCTAACAACTTTCACTCCCTCGTTATCTTCCTGGCCGATAAGTGGACTGACAAGGTCGTCACCACAGCTCTGGAGGCCACACCAATTTTCAGGTACTGGCCCTGACCCACCTGGAGGGCTTTTTTCCTGTGGGGAGGTTATGGCTGCCAGACCCAAGCCCAGGCTGCGCAGCCATGTTGACAGCGCTCTGCCTTGCAGTGACAATGTCAGCCTGTGGAAGGCCATGTTCTCCGTGCGTGAAACTCTGGAGAAGGTTGTGAAGGAGCTGCAAGTCCAAATCCAGGACTGGCAGGATGACATCTTGACTGGGCAGCAGAAGTCGTGCCTCACTTTCTTAGCTGTGAGTCCTCAGGGAAAGCCCACGTGGCCTTGCCCTCAGCCGTGCCAGGGGAGCCCTGCCAACTCTCTGCTTCTTTTTTTCCAGATGCTGACCTACGGTGATGTGCTGGAGAAAAGAGTGAGGCCACTCTACAAGAACATGAGACTTGTGAAGTCTCCAAAGAAGGAAATGGTCCCTCTGGTCCTCAGGGCTCTGGAGACTCTGTCGGAGAGTGACGATATGGTGAGCAGGCATCTATCAGGGGCAGAATGTGGCACCTGGACTCTGAGGTCTCAGAGAAGATGGTGGCTTGGGGATGGTGCTCTGAACGCCCTGCCTGCCATGATGTGGCCTGCTGGCTGTTTTGAGAGCTGAAATTCTCACAGAATGGAAACTCTCTTGTACACAGGCCAAGAAAATGAAAAGCCTCCTGCCCGAGATGCTGAAATTCCTGGGAAATTGGTCCTGGGACATTTCAGTGAGGCTCTGGACACCTTCCGCAATGTTCTGGGGCAGCTGAAGAAGAAAGAGGCCAGCAGCATGGCTCTGAAGGCCGTGGAGAGACTCTGGAAACTGTTTGATGCGGTAAGGCTGAGTCTGACACCACAGAGGGGCCCTGGGAGCAGCACTGGAAGCAGGTCCTGCTTCTCTGGGCTCTCCTGGGATGGATTCTGGGCCTTGCAGCCCAGCTGGGCTTTTGTAGGAGCCTGGAGCATTGAGTCTGGTCTCAAAATAGTGGGGAATGTGAGGGGAGAAAGGGCAGAAAACGTGAGGGGGAAAGGTGGGAATGTGAGGAGAAAAAGGGCAGGAAAGGTGAGGGAAGAAAAAGGGCGGGAAATGTGAGGGGAGAAAGAGCGGGAAACGTGAGGGGAGAAAAAGGGTGGGAAACACAGAGAAAATGGTGGGAAAGTGAGGGGAAAAGTGGGAGAAATGTGAGGGGAGAAAAGGAAAGGAAACATGAGGGTAGAAAGGGGGGAAAGTGAGGGG
>NW_026992587.1:0-49597 GCF_028769735.1 Zonotrichia leucophrys gambelii
AATGTCCTGAGATTCTGGGATTAGAATTCCTGTTCTTCTTCTCTCATCCCCTTGTTTTTTATAATCAAAAGAGAAAAATAAACCCCTTGCAACAGTGTTAGAACAGTAAAGTAAAAACCAGACCTTTTTTGGAAGCTTCCACGTGTCCCAGTGGGGATGGGGCACACCTGGGGACTGATTTACACAATTAATTAAGGTTGATTAATAAAGAAAATTTAACAGGAACATCCAATAGGAGATTCACTTACCCCAGTTACACACCCCTGGCTTAATCCATTGGAGTAAGTCCAAGGGCTTCTTTGCTTTCACTTTTTGTTATGACTGCTCACATTCTGGTCAAAAAACAAAATGTTCTTGTAGGTCCTCTTCCTGATAATAAGACTATAAAGGATACTATATGTATTGTATACGATATGTATATCAGGGATGCTTTTAGGCAATCAGCTTATTTTTCTAAAATCAAAGAAAAAGCTTAGGGGAAATAATAGAGTTAATACAGGATTATAGTTATAGAAGTATATAATAGTAATAGAGTTCATTAAGACTTTATTAGACTTAAATAAGGATTATATATTTATAACTATGTAATAGTAATTTGTAGAACTACAAATATATGAAAAATGTATAAAATGAAAAAATCATTTTGTCATCACCCCAACTTTCCCATCCTTCACCAAGCAGGAAATTGAAAACACTCTCAGGAAAGCTCCTGATCTTTACAGCAATCCCAGGCTTGCCTTTTTTGGGAAATGCCCTCTGGATCTGTACCCAGGCAGGTCTGGAGCTGGGAGCAGCCCTGCCCCACTCAGCCCCTCTCAGCAGCAGCCCCTGCCCTGCTCAGGGTGGCTCCTTTCCCCACAGCTTCTCCCCAGTGCTGGGAGCAGCTGCCAGGGCTGGTTGAGAGCTGTCCCTGGCAGGCAGCAGAGTCCCTGCCCCAGCACAGCGCCCTGGGCTGCAGGACCCTGCTCTGCAGGACAGCCCTGGGCAGCCCTGGCTGCTCTGCACAAGAGACAATCAGAGAATGTACTCACAGAGTCTGTAGGCATTGGGATGTTCCAGCTTTAGGAGATCACTCCAGGAGCTGCAGCTGCATTGTCCTGCAGCCAGAGGTTCCTGTGCCAAGGGCTGGCAGTGATTGTGCCCCAGGCACTTCTCAGCACCTTCCCAGCCCTGACTGATTGAAGCTCTCTGTGCCTCTGTGCTGTGCCCGGGGTGGCTGCAGGCAGTGCCCCAGCCCTGCTAGGCTGGCAGAAGAGCTGCTCATCAAGAGAAATGTGCTTTTGAAGCTCTTCTTGATTACCAGGAGCTGCCTCTGTGCCAGGAGCTCAGCCCAGCTCAGCAGCACAAACACAGCACAAGGACTTTAATGAGCCTCTGGGGCTTTGTGCTCAGGCCCTGAACATCAGTCCCTGAGAGGGAGCTGAAGAAACCTCTCCAGAACTCCAAGTCACAATCCAACTCCAAAGTTTCTTGGACTTTTAATGGGTCCCATTGAGGGACACGACTGAGAAAGTGTCCCCAGGCCCCAGGCAGAGAAGAGAACTGGAGGCAGTGATGACAGGTGGGGACAAAGAGAAGCCAAGTCTTGGTGCCCTGGGGCACAGCAGGGTCTGTGCCACCAAGGGCTGGGAGGAGACACCTTGTCCTGAGGCACTGGGGCCTCCTGGCACAGCCCCAGCCAGGCTGGGCACTGTCAGCCCCTTGTCCTGCCCTCAGCATCCCCCCCTAGCCCACATCCCAGTGGTCTCAAGGATCTGCTGGAAGGAGTCCCTAGGGAGCCTTGCTCAGCAATGGCCCTGGGGGCTCCTGAATGCTCCCACGGACTGCAGGTTTTTCAAAGGACTTTGGGTTTTGCTTTTGCCTTGGAGTCTCTGAGAGGTTTGTGCAATCATGGCCTCCAATTATCTGCTGTAATTAGTCCATGGAGAGGCTTTGTCAGTAACAACACTCAGTGGGGCGCATTAATGCTTCAGGGTACTCCAGTTATTTTAAGGTACTTGGTGTTTCCCTTTTGATACAGACTCTGTGAGAGGTTTGTGCAATCATGGCCCCAATCATCTGCTTTAATGAGTCCCTGGAGAGCTTTGTACTGACACTCAGTGGTGCTCATTAATGCCTTGAGATACTCAAGGTTTTTAAGGTACTTTATGGATTTAGGAATACTTTGAGGTACTTTTAAAGTGTTTCCTTCCCACACTGAGTCTCTGAGAGGTTTTTGTACCATCCTGGCCTCCAGTTCTCTCCTCCAAGGAGTCCATGAGGAACCTATGTTGGGTATCTTCCACCTTTCTGTTTTACAACAAAGATGGAACTGAAAGAATTTTGTGAGACTTTCTAAAAGCATCTAAACAAACATGGGACAATTAACAATACAAAAACAACAACCACTCAGAGAATTAATAGTCCTGTTTTAGCTCGACATCATCCAACCCTTTAGTCCCTTGGATTGGAAGAGTTCATTCACCCAGTTTTTGTTTTCCACTTGAAGCTTCTTGAATCCTTCCTTCAGTACCTGAATGCTCTTGTGGATTGTCTCGCTGTGGCTGGAGAGGTTCATGCAACACATCCCTCCGAGTCTACACATCCATGCCATGTGCCTAGAGCAAAAACTCTATCTCTGTTCTGCAAGGTGGCATGTCTGATGGTCTCTATGTCTGAGAGCAGGCCACTCAATGTGAGGGAGGTAGCATTGGTTTGCTTACTTAACAGGCATCCAAGATTGTCTAATTGTCCTAAAGCTTTAGCTGCAGCCACCCAAGGTAGTTCAAATTGGGGGTGCTACCATCCGATACCTGGATTAAAGTTTTCAAAGCCATCTCTTTGATATCATCCAATACTTCTCTGGGGATACCTGCTGCTTGATCATCTGGTAGGCTGTGTTGTCCTTCTCCAGCTAGATGGTTGATTGTCAATTCTGCCCTTACCTCATTATTAGCATAGTCTGCTATTAATTGATTTAGTAAACACTTCCATCCCCCTTCCCACAGGGTGTATTCTGTAGGTGACAACAACATGGTCATAATATATTTTAAATCATAGGGGATTAAGACCTGATCAGTAAACATGGCCCTCATTAGGCCATTAAAACACGGTAAGTCCTTCCTATGGTCTTTAGCTGCCCTACACAGCTCCTTGATTTCCTTGTAAACCAATGGCTGATAGCTGGGATTCTGCCCCCCTTTTTCATATGGGGGCAACGAGGAATTTGAGACTATTTGCCAGTCTCCTTCCTTAACTGGAGGCATGGTCCAGAGAGAAGAGCATGATTGACAGTGGCGGCATGACCCGCAGTCATAGGGGTGGAGTCTGGAGGTTTGTTCAGGGTGGAAGAGAAGGTTGTGGTAGCAGGAAGTTGAGGAGCCAAGATGGAGGGAGGATGGTCAGTCTCCCAAGCCACATTCAGGCTCCTGTCTTGAGTCTCCAGGGCATGATGTTCCAAGACAGCATGGCCATTGCCATCTTGGACCATCATGGAAGGTCTGAGAAAGGCAGGTTTGAGGGGAGCTCCTGAGTTAGGAGTGACCAATGGATTGAGTTTTCGACACACTGCTTGCTGGTGAAGGGTCTCAAGAATGGTATGGAAGATGGGGAGCATTCGGGGTGCACTGTGGTCCCTTTTGATCAAAATGTTGTACAGTTTAGCTCCCACTGAATCCCAAAACTCAATGGTATGGATTTCGCCAGCAGAGGCATCTGGAAAATTTTTAATGATCCACCTCATGATTGGTTTTATTTGGTTCTTTGAAGATATTTGGCCATGATCAGTGAGAATTAAAGCATCCACATATGCTCCTTTCTACTTTAGACATCTGGCTGCCCATTTTTCTCTGTCTCTGCCTTATGGGGAAGAGCCACCAGAATACCCCAAATCAATAATGGGATGTGGGTCCATACTGTAAAAACACAGTGGCAAAAAGGGCAGTAAATGTCTTGCATTTCCCCAAACCTGCCTGCAATCCTATACAGGTGAAACCGTCATCGTTCCTGCTGATCCCGGGCAAGGTCCCTTGAAGCAATGATGAATCCACCAGGCCTGGCACAATCCAAAATCCCAGGGAGCGCTGGCCTATCCATCAGCTAACCCCAGCTGATGTGACTGACACAGGGAGCCCTGAATGTCATGGTCCCTATTCAGGCACCAAATGTCACAATGAGGGTGGCTGCAATAAACTCCTCTGGTTCCCTGACTTAAGGGTGAGGTTGGCAAAAATGAAAAGGTGCAGGTTCGATGGAGTTGCTCAAAAAGAACTTTAATAACAGGGTGAAAAACAATAAACATGGAGGAGTTGAGAACAGTATGAGGGGCAGGATCCCAAGACCTGAGACAAAGGGGAAGCTACAATATAGACACTTGGGGCTAGAAAACTAGAACAATACCCATATAGAAGAAAAAAATAGTCAATAAACCACTGGGGGAGGAGAACTTGTACAACTTAGCATAACAACACTAAAGGCTTATGGGAGACCTCTCAAGCTCACCCTAAGTTAAACAAATGATTCCTAGGACTTGAAACTCACACCCAGTTCTTCCGGGGTAAAATTTGGCTGACTGTAAGTTACACCTAGGCTAACTCCCACACTGCTGCTTTGCTCTGGTCTCTTGGGACCATGTGGCCCAACAGAGCCACAATGATGTCCTTGGTTCCATGAGGCCCCACAGTGTCACAATGGTCCCTTGGATCCATGGTGCTCTGCAGTGTCACAATGGCCCCTTCATTTCACAAGGCTCCCAAGTGTCACATTGGTCTCCATAAGAAAGAAAGCATGGAGCCCCCATGTTTCAGGAGCTGATGAACAGCAACCACCAGAGGCTAAGGCAAGCCTGACCTGTCTGTCCTGGCAGGTTTGCTTGGAGCACCCTTGGATATCCAAAATTATGAATGCAGAATCCTAATTTCAGACATTTGTGCCTGGAGAAGAATTTTTTTTCCATACAAAGAAAAGCACAGAGCCCTTTCCAGTGTTTGGAAAACAGGTGAGTTCTGTCACTCAGAAGTTAAAGACCAGCCAGATCTGTCCATCCTGGCAGCTTTAGTCTGGCAGCAATCCTTGGATACACAGAAATTTGGAGGTGGAATCCTTATTTTGGCCATGGATACCAAGAAAGGATGGACAGTTCTTTTCCATAAGAAGGAAAGTGCAGATCCCCAGTGTTTCAGGGGCAGATGGGAGCGGCCTTCCACATTCCAAGGTCAGCCAGATCTGTCAGGTGACCCCTGGGAGACCAAGGCAACCATACCTCTTTGGTTTTCCCTTGCTTCCACAGGGCCCTGCAGTGTCACAATGGTTCTCTTGCTTCCATGATGCCCTCAGGTGTCATAATGGCCCCTTGGTTACACAAGTCTTTAAGCATCTAAATGGTCTCCATGGTTTCACAAGGCCCCACAGTGTCCTAATTGTCTTTGGGTTCCATGAAGCCCTGCTGTGTCCAATTGCCTCTTGGTTCCATTGGGGCCCAGTAATGCAACAATGATTCTCTTGGTTCCAAAAATTCCCATAGTGTCACAATGACCCCTTCCCTCTATGAGGCCCTGCAGGGTCACAATGTTCCTTTGGTTCTGTGGGGCCCCACAGTTTCACAATACTCTCCATAATTCTATGGGGCCTTGCAATGCCACAATGATTTCCACGGATCCATGGTGCCCTACAGGATCACAACGGCCCTTTGGCTCCACCAGGCCCTGAAATGCAGCAATGGCCTCTTGGTTCCACAAAGCCCTGCTGCTTCACACTGGCCCCTTGGGACCATGTGGCCCAACAGAGCCATAATGATGTCCTTGGTCCCACGAGGCTCCACAGTGTCACAGTGGCCCCGGGATCCATTGTGCCCTGAAGGGTCACAATGTTCCCCTTGGTTCCACAAGTTCCTAGAGTGTAACAGGTTCCACAAGGGCCTGCAGTGTCTCCATGGCCCATTGGTTCCACAATCCTCCACAGTGTCACAATGGTCTCCATAAGAAGGAAACAAGTGAGCCCCAGTGGTGCAGGGGCAGATGAGAGGCAGTCACCAGAGGCCAAGTCTAGCCAGACTTGACTGTATGGGCAGATTTTTTCTGGGACTAACCCTTAATGGGTTAATGTGTAGTGGGTTAATGTCCCAAGTTTGTTCATCAAGTTTCGAAAGTCTATGAAGAGAAGAAAGCCAAGAATAGAAAACCCACAAAATAAATATAATGGGCTAAGGTGTTGCAAAATGAATGTCATAAGGCTTAAACCACAATATGTCACAAGCTAATATGTTGAAAGGCTGGATATGCAATATGTAACTACATGCAGCTACACAGCTATATATGGTAAAGGCTAGTGCAGAGTCGTCAAAACCTTGAAGAAGAGGATGGGAGCCCTCCTCCAAATGACCACCAGAAGGCAGAAAAAGACCCCCTAGCAACTATCGGCGCAGATGCAGAGTACACTGGAAGAATTGCATCTCCAGGAAAAATAGACATATAAAAAGCCTGTGAACTGTCGGGTCGGGTCTGGGTGGTTGGCGGAGCGGTGACTCCCTGGCTACACCCAGCACTCCCGGGTGGGTGCAAGCCCTTGGCTTCACCCAGAGCTGTAATTTGCCTATTATCAGCTTGCTCTGCTAATTCAATCAATTCTCTACTGATTGAACTTAACGAGTGGTGGCTCATTTCCACTACCAACTTATAACAGAGACTTTCACATAATCTTGTGTAGTTACCTGCAAGAAATGTATCATTCTAAGAAGTTTTCCCAAATGACATGAATAGAGGCTTGTAGGATATTTTAGGGGAAATCCTCCAAGCCAGGGAATGGGCTCTGGCCAAGCCTGGGCCCTCCTGGTCAGGAAACATTCCATGAAATCCAGGAGTTTATGTGCTAAAAATATCATCAAGTCACTTTGACTCACTCATTTGGGCCTATGAAAGCTGGATCCACTTTTGGAGCAAATTCAGAGACCTCACCTATGGGTGGATGCACCACGTAGGATTTTCCCAAGTGCTTGGAAGAGTTCTCCAGGTCCTCACTGTGAAATGGGGCTCTCCAGCAACTGTGGACTCTGGATGATCGTAAAGTGTTCAGGCAATTGGGGATGTGTCTTTCTCAATCCCTATCCTTTCTCTCCTGTAATAATGATTAGATGCATTACCTTGCTTCTTTTTGCTTGTTGCTAAAGCCAAGCACGTAGTTGTACTGAATGTATGATTTTACTTTTGTGTTGCCTTAACACTCACAGTAAAATAAGACCATTCTTCCCATTGGTTTCTGTGCTCTTTAAATCACCCCTGCCAGCTGGCAGAACAGGTATCAGAACCTGGTGAAAGCCAGCCTCTGCTGCGATCTAGCTGGGCCCATGGAATGCAGAGGGCCACTGTCAGTCCATGGAACCCATGGAAGCAAGGCTCAGATGTGAAAAAGGCGTGCACCATGGATCCCCAGAGACCCTCATGGAGCCAGGGCTGCAGTGTGTCACAGAGGGAGGGACCTCATGGCAGCAGGAGAGCATTGTGAGGCTGTGGAGCAACGTGGCACCAAGGTTCCACTCGGACTTGACAGAACCCCATGGACATGAATGGCCCCAAACGGGGCCCAGAGAAACTTCCCAGACAAAGCACAGGGAGGGGGATTTGCCATTGTGACCCTGTGTGGCACCATGGAACCAAGGAGAGCACTGTGACACTGCAGGGCTCTGTGGAACTGAGAACTCGTGTGACAGTGAGGAGCCCAATGGAGCCAAGGGCCCATTCTGTCCTTCAGGGCTTCACAGAACCAAGGTGCCATTGTGATACTTCAGAATCCAGAGACCATTGTGACACTGAGGGGCTTCATGGAACCAATGAGACAATTCTGACACTCCGAGTCCCCATGGAACCAAGGGGCCATTGTGACACCACAGGGCCCCACAGAACCAAGGCAATCACTGTGACACTGCAAGGCCTCATGGAAGCAAGGGGCCATTGTGTCACTGTGGATCCCCATGGAAACAAGGGGCCATTGTGTAAGTGTGGGTCCCCATGGAAGCAAGGGGCCAGTGTGACACATCCAGGCCTGGTGGAACCAAGGGGCCATTGTGATTCTGGGAACCCAATAGAACCAAGGGGATGAGAGTACAGAGACTAGTAGTGCACAAAGCATACAGGCCTGGCTGATAGCAAAAGGGCATGATTATCTGCAAGGAGTGCATAACCAGGTCTGAAGCCAGCAGACAGTCGTTGAAATGCCCTTGGCCAGGTGATAAAGAGAAGTTGGTCAATTACACAATGCCTCCAGGCCCGCTAGCAGACTATCAGTAAACCGCAAGGCAGAACTATTGCAAAATAAGCAGAGGCATGAACATCTGGCTTGCACCAATCATAGCATTATTAAAACCACATGAACAGATATTTGTAACCAATAAAATGTAAGCTAAAGACACGTGGACAACTAACAATAGTATAAAAGAACATATCAAGCAGTAATAAATCGAACAAGATGCATACCTCATATTGAGTCGCTTCTTGATTCCAGACCCCTTCTAACCGCTTATCTCTACACTCTGCCCCATCCCACAGGAGGCCGCCGGTCTATGCCAGTGTCCCCCGTGTGCCGCAGAGCTCTGGAGACCATCAGAGCAGCAGCTCCATGATGCCGAACATCAAGGCTTCCCCACATACAAGTGCACAGCTGCAGCGTCTCCTGGTACACCACAACAAGGTAGGTGTGATGAAGGTGGGGACACAGAATGGTGACTGAGGCTTGATGGCATTGCTCACTATCCAGGGAGAATCTGCGCCTGCAGTCCCCAGGGAGACCTGGGTTGGGAGGATTACTGGGGGATGCTGGACTGGGTCCTGCATTGCAGCCAGCTGCCCTCTCCTCCTCAGCCCAGTGTGACCCAGCTGTACGGTGATGGACGCATCTTGACGGGCCGTAATGACCAGCATTGTACGGCAATCAGGACACAGGATGCGTCAGATATGGCCCTGTCAGGGCAAGGGGGTCAGTGACAACAGGGGGCTGATTATCTGCAGGGTGCTAGCTGGCGGATGAGTAGGGCTCTGTGTACAGAGCTGGGTAATTTGCGTCTGGGGTTAGAAGGAAGGGGCAGAATGGAGCGGGAGAACTGGCACATGGGGCAACTGAGCTTGGAGCTGGAGTAACGTGGGAGAATGCCATGCCCAGACAAGAGCTTGAGTCCAGGTGCACTGGGGCCAGCACCTGTGGCGGCTCACCCTTGTCCATCACCGCCCAGGCCCTGCTGCCTCAGGAGAGCACCAGCCAGGCACAGCTCCTCGACAGGTCTCATGGGCCCCAGGGCTCGAGCAGCCTCTCCAGCCCCGCCAGACATCAACAGCCCCCGGCCAGCTGGAAAGGACTCAGCGCCCAATGCTCGACCTGGGACATCTTGTCCGAAGCGAGAAACGCCTGTGACAACTGTCATAAGAAACTTGGCTTTTTACTTGTATATAGTTATAAGTTAGTTGTATATAGTTATTAGGTCAATAAAAACTGTTAAAATTATAGGCAGAGCCTTGTCTCACAGCCTGTCTCTCCCTGGGCTCCCTGGTGCTCCTTCAGCTCCCTCCCCCCTGCTGTGGCTCTGCCCCCGGGCTGAGCAGATCAAGCCCCGGGCCAGGCCCTGAGGCGGCTGCTGCTCCCGCGGTGCCTGCGGGGCAGCCCTGAGGCTCCGGGCCGGCTGTGGGAGCAGGAGCCGCGCTGCAGAGCCCGCGGCCCTCACGCGCTGCGAAGGCACGGGCAGATGGCAGATGGCCATGGGGCCCGGCTGGCAGTGCCGGCGCTGCTGCTCTCAGCTGCCACCTGCAATCCTCATGCCAGCTCAGGAGCCGCTCGGAGCCATGCCACAGGGCTGGCCCCGACCCGCGGCCCCAAGGGCACTTGTCCCTTCATCTCTGCACTGCCACATTCCGAGCTCATTTGTCAGCTTCCTCCTCCCCTTCCTTTCTGCGAGGCAGCGTTAGGGGCTGGCCCAGCGGCTTTCCTCCCGCACGGCTGCAGCCCCTTGCCCACAGCTCCCTGGCGGGAGCCAGAGCTACTTTCCAGCCGGGCAGCCCCGCCGTGTCCCGCAGCCCGGGCCGGCTCCTGCCCGCTGCTGGCGAGGCTCGGCGGCCAGGCCCGGCCATGCCAGACAAGAGCAGCTCCCTTGCCGGGGAAACACAGCCGGACATGGAGGGACACACGGCAACACAAAGGGGACACACGGCAGGCACCGTTTCCCGTGTCCCCATTGCCGCAGAGCAGCGCCGTGTGCGGGGCTGGCACAGACCCGGGCACAAAGGAATGTCTATGCTGTCACCGGAGAAAGGACACAGCTGGGATGCTGCTCACGAATGGGGGTGCTTGGGGCTGGGGGGGGCTCTCTGACCTTCTCACACCTGCGGAGGTCGGGGCAGTCTCTGTCCCTCTCAGGCCTGGTGTGACCCCACCCAAACATCATCGGGGTCAGAGGGACAGAGACACCCGCAAACCCCCAGAAAGGCTGAACCTGGGATTTGGTTTGGGGCTGAGGATTTAGGAAGGGGCTGGAATTGGGGCTGGGGTTGGAGTTGCCCTTAAAGGGTACCATTTTTAAGATGTTGCCCTTTTCTGAACAATGGAACTGGACTTTCTTCTAAACTTCAGGCCTGGCTGGACTGAGCTCTGGGGTGGCTGCCCCCCCCCTCCAAGAGAAGACCCCTCTTGCCTGTCTTCAACCACCGTGATGGACCAACAGAGATGCGAATCCCCTCATCAAAGAACCAAGAACCCCTCTGGCACCCTATTGGCACCCCCATGGCACCCCCCTGGCCACCTCCTTCCAGAGACTGGGACTGTACCCCCTCCCAACTCAGGGAAGGGGGAGAACCTGCCCAGAGTAAACGTACCTGGGAGCATTCGGCCATGAAAACAATGGAATAATCTATTCTTTTCCCCTCCATGGAAACCTAATTTCGGCCACCCTTCCCCCAACCAAGAACAGTATATCTGGGGTTTGGATTCGACCGTTCGGCGAGAATCTCCCCAAGACGTGTACCAGCGAGCATTGGCGGCGGGACCCCGAAGACATCACGTCTTGGTAGCTATACCCCATTCCCTAACCTTCCTTCCTCCCTTTTTTCCTTGTCCTACCCTTCTCTTCCCCGGATCCTCTAACCAAACGCATATTTAGCTGTGGTTATCATCAATAAATTGCATCTTGTTGATTTGCTACTGCAAAACCCCTGTGCCTTTGTTGGTTATTTTTGCACCCAAAAATCATTTGTCACCCGTTCATTTCGGGTGGACCTTCACATAATTGGCGTCACGGACAAGGATTCCAGTAGCCAGTGAGATTTTGCAGGTTTTGTGTATTCTGTAACCTCTCACAGACTGCATACACCAAAGCCAAATCTCACGCTTGATTGAGCACACAGGCTCCGGAATTGACACAAAAGATTTTTCGGTGCAAAAGCAGGGGAAATTGTTACTGTCACTTCTGTTACTGATCTTACCGGCACGGACACCGACACTGATACTTCTCCTGATCCTGATATTGATGCTGTTACTGATATTGATACTGTTGTTTTTGTTGTATTTGAGTTGAATCTGAACCTGTTGTTGTTGTATTTGAGTGGAATCTGAACCTGTTACTGTTGTATTTGAGCTGAATTTGAACCTGTTACTCCTTTTTACTGCTGTATTTGTTGTTTTTTTTTTTTTTTTTTTTTTTTTTTTTGTGTACCTGGACTGTCTAAAAGGGAAGGGGCAGACTTGAAATAATTAAGCAGTGCCATTTAGACAGATATTGTCCCTTCACCTACACGGGGAGCGAGGGGCGGCCCAGCGAAGGCTAAGTGGCTTTTTCCCTCTTCTAGGTTTCTGGTCCCCTCACAAAGAAAACATTTGTGTGAGTGTGTGAGTGTGTGTTTCTAGACTGTCTGGAAAGGAAGGGACAATCTGAAGCAATTAAAACAGTGCCTTCCAGACAGATTTGGTTTCTTCAGCTATCTAGGGAGATGGAGTGGAACAAAAAGTCTGTATAACTTGAGTTAGCAAATTAGCTCCCTGGTATACTCCTAGTCCCTTCACACAAAATGAGTGAAAATCTCAATCCTAAAGCAAAAGCTGATTTTTACACGTCGCTTGCTAAACATAATGCCAAACCATCATCTGGCGGAGAAACTTGGGCAGAAAACAATTGGTTTAATTTGGAAAATGTCATTGATAGAATATGTTCTCTGCAACATGAATCAAAATTCAAAATGGGTAAAAATAAAAGCATTCTTTGCTCAGTCCTTGGAGCATGTCTTACTGCAGCCATAGAAAACCTCTGTAAACGGAGAACTGAGGAAATGGTAATTATAGATTCCCTTCAAAATTTGGTTGAAATTTTGCAAAAACAGTTAAATGAGGACAGAAATGAAATTTACAAGCTGCGAGCTGCCCTTAGGGAAGAACACACCAAAACCATACACAAAATCAACTCCTCTACAGAGGAGGAAGAAAAGATAACACCTTGCATTAAAAAGATTTATCCTTACAAAGAAATTGAGGCAGCAAAACAAAACTATTCTTACAAAGAATCTGAAAAAGTTAAAAATTGTGGGGAAAATTGTTGAGACCTTTTATTAAAACTGAATATAATTGCATTAATGATGAAGACCTGGATCCCCACATAAAAACTAAACAAACACCATTCAGCGCTACCAAATTAACTAAATTGAAAAAGGAATTCGGACGCCTTCCTCATGAATCAGAAACGGAGTATGTGTTCTGTGTGTCTCTCACTGGCGGAGACCAGATTAAGTTAACTGAACAAGAAGCCAGTGGATACTGGGGACGTGGTGTTTTCATAACAACAGGAGATAAGCGTGATGCCTGGTCTCTAACACAATGTGCAGCCTATTGGGCCGGGGGAATAAATCCCTTGGAAAGGGGCGATCCCCTGGCAATTGTCACTACCTCCGACCAGATCTTAGAAAGTGTACAAAAAGCTGCATGTTTGCAAATGATTCATGAGAGAAAATTAATTCCTGGTTTTGAATCCCCAATGCAACTGCCTGTGAAGCCTGAAATTATGACCCCTTTAATTCGTGGGCTTCCAGAAACATTGAAATCAACAGCAATCACTATTCAAAAAACAATTATGGCTTTAAGCCCAATAGATAGACTGGATAGATTTCTTAGCAACTCCACTGATCAGTCTGAGTCCACGGACTCTGCCCCATCACTCTATACACCAACACAGACCCCCACAACACCATCTGACACATCTAGCAGCAGCCGCAAGATTTGGACATGGAGTGAGGTAGCAGTTGATTTAATAAATTATTGTAGACAGTATGGGCCTGTAAAAAGCCTAGAGGAAAAATCAGAAAAAACAAAAGGTGTCCGGTTTATGGGAGCCCCTAACCCTGAAAACAGAACCAGGAAAACAAATTTCCAACAGACAATGCTGGTGGATGCTGGGAATAAAAAAAGGGGTCTCCTGGGACATAATGGATGGTTTACCACTTGAAAAATTGCAGAAAATCATAACTAACTGGAATTTAGGGAGGCCAAACCCCCCTACCCAGCCTAGTGCACTGATCCCTCTACCTCATCAGAAACTAACAAACGCTCCTACCAATACACAGTACAGTACACACAGTACATCACAGTCTCTCCCACAGAACACAGGCAATGAGCCAAAGTTAATCCTTTCCCAGCTTCTTCCTCGGAATCTGGGCAGTGAAGCTGCGTCTCAGCCCCTCCCGCAGAACACAGCCAGTGAGCCAAAATTAACTGTTTCTCAGCTTCTTTCACAGAACTTGGACAGTGAAACCCTGGCTGCGTCTCCTGAAAAGCACCAGCAGCAAGCCGGAAGTAACTCTTTCGCAACTTCTTTCACAGAGCCTAAGCAACATAACTGCCCACCCGCCCGTGCCCCAAAACACAAACACTGAATCTACACCAACAGAGCTTTCGGGAAACTAATATCTCCACTGCTTACAGGTGAGCGAAGGGGTGGAGGTTGGGTTTACTTACGAATGCTCACAAAAAATAAACCAGGAGACATGTTAATTACAGCAATCATGGGCCCCAAAAAAGTTCTGGTAACATAAATTGTTGATATGGGAGCCCAGATCTCCGCACTAACACATAGAGATGCCCAGAAGTGTGGAGTTGTTCCAACAATAAGGCAATGCTGCATTCTTAATGCTTTAGGAACCATAGAACCAATGAATGTTGCTCTGGTCAAAGTAACACTCCCTGGAGAAGAAAATCAATTGGTTGTCAAAATGGTAATTGGGGACATCCCGAATAATCTGCTAGGGATGGATGTCCTTGCAGGAAGGCAGTGGGAAGACACTGAGGGTTTTCTGTGGTCTTTTGGCACTCCGCCACTTAACATTAGGCTGCTTCAGACTGCACCTGCACTGCCTTACAGTAAAACAATCAATGTGAAACAGTATCCCTTGCCTTCTGAAGCTAGAGAAGGCATCAAACCAGTTATTCAGGATTTGCGTGATCAAGGAATAATAATTAACACACACTCCCCATACAATTCACCCGTGTGGCCAGTCTGAAAGCCCAACGGGAAGTGGAGACTTACGATTGATTACCGTAGGCTCAATGCCAACTCTGACCCTCTGACTGCAGCAGTGCCAAATTTAGCTGAACTAATAACATCAATACAAGAAAAAGCTCACACAATCATGGCAACCATAGATGTCAAAGACATGTTCTTCATGATACCTATACAACCAGAGGACATGGACCGCTTTGTATTCACATGGGAGGGACAACAGTACACATTCACCAGACTCCTTCAGGGATACAAACACTCTCCAACTCTAGCA
Source organism: Zonotrichia leucophrys gambelii (assembly GCF_028769735.1). Taxonomy (NCBI): domain Eukaryota; kingdom Metazoa; phylum Chordata; class Aves; order Passeriformes; family Passerellidae; genus Zonotrichia; species Zonotrichia leucophrys. The sequence goes on from NW_026992587.1 coordinate 14,763, forward strand.
CACCATGCTTTAGCTAAGGAATTAGAAAAAATACCTAAACCTGACACTGTAGCTGTGTACCAATACGTTGATGACATTTTGGTAGGAGGGGAGGAAATTACATAGGTGGGGGATCTCCAACAGAATATAATCTCTCATCTGGAGAGCCTTGATTTAAAGATTCCCTCAGAGAAAATTCAGAAGCCTTCTCAGGAAGTAAAATTTCTGGGAATTTGGTGGTGATCTGGAAGCACACGCATCCCACCTGACACTTTAACTTCTTTAGAGCAGATGAAAATGCCTGAAAACAAAAAAGACCTCCAGCAAGCTTTAGGACTGTTAGTATTCTGGAGGAAACATATCCCAGATTTCTCAATCATTACTAGATCCCTTTACAATTTACTAAGAAAAGGAATCAAATGGGATTGGACTCCTTCTCAGGAGGAAGCACTGCAATTACTGATTTTTGAAGCCACTGCACATCAGGCACTGGGGCCCATTCACCCTAAAGACCCTTTCCAAGCGGAATGGGGATTTGCCTCCTCAGGGCTATCAATACACATCTGGCAGCGAGGTCCTGAGGGTCCAACAAGGCCTGTCAGCTTCTTCTCCCGTGGTTTTAAAGATGCTGAGAAAAGATACACTACCTGGGAAAAAGGATTGTTTGTTGTTAGCTTAGCTCCCATTGAAGTAGAAAAAATCACACGGCAGCAAGCTATCATCTTGAGAGGTCCCTTCAAGGTAATTAAAGCTGTCACTAATGGGACCCCTCCACCTGGTGGCATAGCCCAAAAGTCATCAGTCAGGAAATGGTATGCTCAAATAGAGTATTACTGCAATAGCTTTCCTGTCACAGAAGGTGCTGCAAAATTCTTGGCAATACAAGACACTGAAAGCCTGGCTAGTAGCCAAGACAAACCTGCTTCTGTAATAAAAGTAGCACCACCCTTCTCACCTGAGTTAGCAGCAAACTGTTGGTTTACAGATGCTTCCTCAAAGCGGGAAGGAAAAATTTGGAAATATAAGGCGGCTGCCTTACATATTTCATCTGGTGAAAAGATTATCACAGAAGGGGAGGGCAGCGCTCAGGTAGGAGAACTCATAGCCCTCTGGAGTGTTTTCCAGCGTGAGGCACAAAACACTTCTCCTGTTTACATCTACACTGATTCATATGCAGTATACAAAGGCTGCACTGAGTGGCTCCCTTTCTAGCAACAGAATAGCTGGGAAGTTAACACAATCCCAGTGTGGCAGAAAGATAAATGGAAAGAAATCCTAGAAATCGCCAGTAAAGGAAACTTTCTGGTTGGTTGGGTAGCTTCTCATCAAACAGATGGGAATCAAGCAGGTGAATGGAACAACAGAGTTGATGAACTAGCAAGGCTTAGCCCCCTGAAAAAAGAAACTATCTCAGAGGATTGGAATCAACTGTTATAGTGGTTACATGTAAAAAGACAGCACACAGGTGCAAAAGATCTGTACCAGGAAGCACACGCCCGCAGCTGGCTGGTTACCAGGGAAATGTGTAAAACATGCATATCGGCCTGCGAACAGTGCCACAAGCGACTGGAAAGGCATCCTTTAGAGGATGACCCTCTGCATTTGAGGAAAGGGAAAGGCTGGTGGGAAGCGTGGCAGGTAGATTATATTGGTCCTTTTAAGAAGTCAGGAGGTAAACATTTTGTGCTGGTAGGAGTGGAAATTGTACCTGGGTTGGTGCAAGCTGATGCTTTTAAAAGGGCCACAGGTGATAATGCAGTTAAAGCTCTGCAGGGGTGGTCTGGAACTTTTCCAAAGCCACAAGAAATTCAGTCTGACAACGGGTCTCACTTTACTGCTAAAGTGGTACAGGATTGGGCCAGACCCAAAGGCATAAAGTGGACCTTTCATACTCCTTACTACCCTCAGGCTAACGGGATCGGGGAAAGGACAAATGGCCTTTTAAAGTGGTTCCTTAAGCCCCAGAAAGCAAACTGGGACTGCTGGCTGTGGGAGGCTGTTAAAGGGGTAAATAGCAGGTGGGGGGTGAATGGCTGCCCCAAAGTTACTGCTTTTTACCCCACACCTCCAAGCATCATCCCTTCGCTGGAAGGTCCCGACGATGCAAACAATCCATCACATTACCCTGGACAACCTGTCTTAGTGGACCTCCTCACGGTGGGCAAGGTACCCCTTGTGCTGAAAACCCCTCTGAATAAATATGCATGGGTAGCTTCTGGCGCTCTTGGAAAAGAGCACCGCATACACACACGCTGGATAATCCCCTCATTTTAAACTCCTTTCTGCCTCTCAGTGGCAGGATTTTTTGTTGTTCTTGCTTTTACAGGAGAACCCTGAGGGACATGAGAAACATCTGAAAACATGATACCCTTGCTAATACTTTTCTGCATTTTACCACAATTTCATGGACAACCCCCTGGTGAGCAGCTGTGGCCCGAGGCCATCGTTCAGCACACCAGTGTTCTTGGAGCCTATCCCAAGGGCTGTTACCCAAGCCTGGCAACTCTAGTGCAGCATGACTCCAAAGTGTACCGCTCGAATGAGTGGAGATGGGACCAGAACGAGTTGATGAGAACCCTGACAGGAACGGTTGGTGAGTCAATTGTGGTAACATGCAGAAATGTGGAAGGAACCCTCCATGAAAAGGCCACCTCCATCATAATTGCTGGAAATTTTATGGAAGCAGGTGGAAGGAATCATCTGGACATCCCCTCAGCAAAATTATGTCCCACAAAGAAATGGGGGTGTTCCAAAATAGAAAGTCCCCTTACTCTGTGTTTTCGCCAGGAACATGTTGGTAGTTATGTTTCCAGTACCAAAACCACCAGTGTTGCAATTACAAGGGATTGTAATGATGAATCACTTGATTGCTGGTACAGTTTTACTTTGGTCAAACCCATTTATGTTACATGCCGTTGGGATGATGACACAGCTAGTCCATTAGGACTAAGAGGCTTGGTTTACACATTCAAGATTAACACTGTACCAAAACCCACACCGAGTGCTGTAATTACACTCTCTCAGACCCAAAGTGTGAATCTTTTTTCTAATATCACACCCCAATTGGCAGAGTGTTGCAGTGTGTTTTAAACTTCCAGGTCCCTTACCCAGGTGTGCCAAAACCCTCCCTTCCCCCCTCGCCCCCTTGCTGAGTGAGTCCTGTCAATCAGGCTTAACATTCCAGCAAAGGCGTCGTGTGGTTGGTCAAGTTCAAAGGATGCCCCTCAGGCCCAGAGGTCATTGGCCTGTCTAGGTGTCCCTCGTCCTTTGAGACCCCGCCCCCCCTACCTGGTTGGTGGCTCCCCTCCCCTCCCCTCCCCTCCCCCTGAGCTTAAAAGGTGAGTCTGGCCATGTGCTCGGAATTCTGTTGGAGTTCTTCCCAAGATTCAGACATCTGTAACCATGGAATAAACCTCTGGATATTAAACCCTCCAGCAGAATCCCTCCTTTGTCCTCACCTTCGCCTGAAGCCTTCTTCCTAAGGTAAACGGAGTCCCTAACAAGCCTGGACTTGTTTAGTGCCCAGCTGAAACCATCGGCAAGCTAAAGGTGTCTCTGGGGTGAAGCACCACAGAAGCCGCCTTTGGCTCAGCAGCGAGGGTCAGACTGGCCCAGGCACAATCTAACTGGTAATATTGGGATTCATATTCCAATAGCAGAGGCAACAGGGAACCCCTTCGAATGGCCCTGGTCTCAAGCCTTCCTACAATTCACTGGATCTATGGGAAATGTCACGGGTCTGAACTTACTAACAGTAGTCACACATGAAGATAAGTTGTGCACTAGACAAGAATGGGAGAAACACAAAACCTGGCAGCTTCAAGGAGTAGTAGGTGAACTAATTAGTGTTGGGTGTTGAATGGTTAATGGGTCTGACTACAGCAAAGCACTGTCTATCAGTGCTTCTAGAGATCGGGAAAACAAACAGAAGCAAATCTGTATGCACCCAAGCGTACGAGATTGCTGGCACAGCTTCACATACTACAGAGGTAATTTGTCTCTGGGCCAAAGATACTCAAGGCCTTTCTTTCAAATTTGTAATAAATGCTGAAACCTATGTTACCACTGTCACCACTTCACCCACACCACCCGTCATACTTATCCCAAGAATTTTCAAGATTGGACCTTATGTAATCAGGAAAACTGTCCAACAACAAATATTGTTCAATCCGGCATGGTCTCTCAAACAGGTCAAATTGCTAATGCAGAACAATGTTTCAGATATTCAGCCAGCCTGTTCTCCGTTTCTGCAAACTTCTTTTGAAGGCTGGACCACTTGGCTTCGGAAACGAAGCTCCTTTAAACACCAAGGGATGTGACCGGTGTTGTGGGTACAGGATTGGAAATTCTGATTAGCATTGATTCTGAAGTACTAATGGACAAATTGGCTGCTACAACTAGAGACCTGACCAAATTACAGCAACCACTGAGGTCATCTCTGTTAGCCTTGGGGACACACCAGTGGCTGCTGTCAAACATTTTGCCAAGTTGGGAAAGAGTGAACGTGAATGATCACAAATTGGTAATTGATGCACTTAGTGCTACACAGAACAATGTTTCCCTAGCCCTCAGTTGTATCCAGGCACAATTGTGGATGCAGTCAGTCTCTGCTTCAATTATAAGAGAGGGTGACGAAGGCACCTTCCCCACAGAAATTCAGAAAATAATCTGGGACAGTGCCACTGAATTTGAAAGAGAATTCCAATCCTGGTGGAACCTGGTGAACTTTACCTATGATCCCATTTCAAACACAGCCACTGCTTTTGTTTTAACCATACACAATGCTTCTGTATATTTGGTCTTCCCTGTTATTGCGTTAGGATTAAACCATGACGGAGCTGTTCTCTATCCTTCTGAATATAAGGGATGGGCCCGTCAGGTCAATGACAAATGGCAAACTGTTAATCTGGAATCTTGTATTGTCCGAGAACAACAAGGGTTCATCTGTGAAAGCAATGCAATTGTAGCTCAGGATATCTGTTTAGACACAGAGCAAAACATCTGTCATTTTGAGATTCGTCCCCATGAGGCTACTGAGACAGTTCTTATATACACAGGCAATGGCTGTGCATGCTTTAGAACTATATGTGATTCTGTTTTTGTAGAAGATGTGGTAGATACAAAGAATCACTCAAACTTCTGTGCTTGTAACTTTACTAAGATAGTAGGATGTGATTTCTCTTACGAAGCTCCAGTTACCTCTCACTACCTATTGCAATCCAACTACACACTGATTCACAAGCTGATGCCCACTCCTATCAGAATGAACCTCACCCTCGTGAGACAACTGCTGCTGCATCAGGACCTGGTTGACATCCTCAAGAAAATCAAGGAGAGCGGACAGAAGACTCTGGTGACCATTCATCACACTGTGAGACAAATACACTGGGTTACGGAGGGGGTAAAACAGGATGCTGAGCATAGGTGGTGGGATACTCTCTTTGGGTGGTCACCTACTGCCACAGGTATCCTGAACAGTGTGTGCCATCCAATTGTTGTTCTTTTGATCCTAGTTATGCTTGGCTTTATCTTGTCAGCAGCCCTATTCGTTATGAATTGGAACATGATGAAAAAGCTTAGGAGATTAATGACTGTAATTAAGGCACACTGCTTAGCTGATGTACTCTATACAATAGATGTCCCCAAAACACTTGATATGAAACAGTTATATGAATCAAGCATATGTGCTTAAGAACAATTTCTTAATTATCAAGTATGATTTACAGAAAGTTACTTTGATTTTTAGAAAATAATTTTTAAAAGACAATGCTTATACTATGATTTGCTTGTTGTTTTGATTATTTGTGATTTGTTGTAATAGTTTTTGAAATTTTTAAACAAATGATATTGTTTTATTTAATTAGCCATTTTTGAAATTGTTATGATTAATCATTTTTTGAAATTGTTATAAAAGAGTAACCACGTGTGAAAATTGTTAGGATGATCAATATTAATTATGTTTATGTTTATTGGTTCCCTTTCCCCCCTCTCTCTCTTTTCCTTTCCTTTTCTTTTCTTTTCTTTCTCTTTCCTTTTATCCCCTCTTTTCTGTCATCCCTACTTTTCCAGGGTTATGCTACCGACTTGCAGCGAGTCTCAAAGATTTATCAACGGCACTCCAGAGTTCTGCTGATGAAGATCCCTCAAGACAATCGTGAGTCACGCGGTCGTGTGAGAGTCTATCCAAAAATTCTTCATTTTTGCCTCACAATTGTCATGAGAAAAGACCACTGAAAGGTTAAAAACTGTTGAGCAAGTTGGGAAAGAAAGTCTCATGCTTATTCCGTGTGTTCACAGGTGGTGTTTGCAGAACATGCCATGCTGAACTCGAAAGCGGCATGCTGCCATTTTCTGAACAATGGATCTGGACTTTCTCCCTACCTCCTGACCAGGCTGGTCTGAGCTGTGGGGTGGCTTCCCCCTCCAAAAGAAGACGCCTCTTGCCTGCCTTCAACCACCATGACAAACAAACAGAGATGCGAATCCCCTCATCAAGGACCCAAGACATGACAAGAAACCCCCCTGGCACCCCCGTGGCACCCCCTTCCAGAGACTGGGACTTAACCCCCCCCAGCTCGGGGAGGGGGGGAAAAAGTGCCCAGAATAAACGTACCTGCGAGCATTCGGACATGAAAATAATGGAATAAACATCCCCCTCCTCCTGTTCCTATTCTTTTGCCCTCCATGGAAACCTAATTTCGGCCACCCTTCCCCCAGTAAAAAACGGCGTATTTTTGGGGTTCGGTTCTGACTGTCCTTTGAGATCTCCCCGAGACGTGCACCAGTGAGCTTCAACGGCTGGACCCCTGAAGGACAATGACACGTTTCGGTAGCTATACCCTACCTGACCCTTCTTTCCTCCCTCTTCCCTTGTCTTACCCTTTTCTTCCCTAGATTCCCTAACCAAACGCATATTCAGCTGTGGTTATTATCAATAAAATTGCATTTTGTTGATTTGTTACTGCAAAGCCCCTCTGCCTTGTTGGTTATTTTTTGCACCAAAAAATCATCTGTCACCCGTTTATTCGGGCGGACCTCGACATGGTCTCTTAACTGCTTCGTGTGCTAGAAAGGCTGGGCTCGCGTGGACTCTCGAGTTGTCCCTGCTGCCGAGCTCCGGCCTGCAGCACTGAGCCTTGTGCACTGGAGACACTGTCCATGGCGGCGCCGGCTGAGCCGCGGAGCTATGCTTGCAGTCTGTTAAGGTACAGTCTATTTAGGTTGCCAAGTCGAAACTAAGGCCCCTGCCGGCCGCAGGGCGGAGGGAGAAGCGCTCACACAGGGAAAGTGGTCCAGTCCAGCACTGCCGGCTGCATTGGAGCAGGGCAACCCCCCCGCACTGGGCTTCCTGTTTCGCGAGATGCGCTGTAGGCTGACTGACTGCGTGCGCCTGACCCAGTGCAGCATCCGTGGCAGGGCAGGTCACTCCCCCCACGGCGGGGCTCTGCTTCCCCTGCCGCCACTGCCCGCCGCCACTCAGATCCGCCTCTGCCGCCTCAGGTGAGCTGCCTGCCGTGGCTGCTCCCCATGGCGCAGTGCCCATGCTGAGTTCAGAGTGGCACAGCCCCGCAGGCGCTGCTGCTGCCGCCATCACAGCAGGGCCGCTGATTTATTGTGTGTGTAGTTGCAGCGCCAGCACCACAACGCACGTTTTTGCAAGTCTATATGCAGCAATCTCGGGAATTCTTTTCCCAAGTCAACAGTCTATAGTCCCCGCTTCTCTAAAAACCACTTAAAACGTTCATACACTGCTTGTCTGCCCATTACCTTCTAACCTGATTTTTCAGCGCGCTGCAGCCCTTTGCAAGACGTCGGTGGCGTTCTGTCAGCTGGACTCTCCTATGAGGTCACCAGGGCACCGAAGCCCACCCTTTTGCCCTTCTTCAGGTTTCCTCTATAGGATTGCCTGTTGCATGGATCCTGCCTTTTGTGCCTCCTGGGCTGCGTTGGGACTGACACCGAAATACTGCACCGGACCGTGGCTCGCAGGTTCAAATCAGCCGTAGGACGTCAGCTCCTGTTCGGGCGGCCATTTGTTGCACAATGGGCCATTTGTCGGGGATGAGCCATTTGTCGGGTGCAAGGAAAACTTGGGACGCTCAATAGGAGAATCAGCAAGCTCCGTTTATTGCAAAGAGCATCAAACTTTTGTAGACAACAAGTAATAAGCTCATGCATATTCTGTAAGTTAGCAGTCTATTGCTTATATGTTACCGGGCTTCCAAGGGTCGCAGGGTGAAGAAAGAGGCGAGAATCTTGACCTCATGTTCAGAAGGCTGATTTATTATTTTATGCTATATATTACATTATTACTATGCTAATCCGAATAGAGAGGAAAAAGTCTCAGAAGCTTACTAAGCTAAGAATAGAAAAGGAATGAATAAATAAAGGAGCTCTCTCTGATTCTGTCCCAGAGAGAGCTTGATCTTTGATTGGCCCTTAATTGCAACATGGCCCAATCACAGGTGCACCTGTTGCATTCCACAGCAGCAGATAACCATCATTTACATTCTTTTTCTGGGGCCTCAGCTTCCCAAAAGGAAAAATCCCAAAGAACGGATTTTTCACAAAAGATATCTGTGACACTTATATATGGATGTCAGTTTCTTCACTCCAAAGGAGTTACATTTGCTTTTTCTCATGTCTCTAGTCTCTCAACTACAGCACTTGTTATAGTAACACAGCTATGCTCTCACCTTGCAGGTGCACAACTTAGATTAGCTGTGTTCTTGTCATGCAGCTATTTCTCTACAATGAAGGGTCTTGATTTTTCATATCTATTCAGATTGCATTAGAAGGTGTTGGGGGTCAATATCAATTGGACATTAGTGATATCAACTTATAAACATGAATAAAAAACAGGAAAAAGCAGTTCACTTTGCATTGTTTTCAATACAATATATTCACTTTGCATTAACTTCTGAAGTCTGTCTAATTAACCACAGAAGAATTGAAAATTTTTATTATTCCCAGGGGCTTTAAATGAAATGTTCAGGTGTTTAAAAAAAATGTTTCTGAGTATTTTTCACTGAATTCCTGAACTGAAGAGCTCAATCAAGAAGAGGCCTCTGGAGTAATAAAATTCATCAGCAACCTCCAGGTGGCTGAGGATCCATCCCCATCAGAGCAGCAACGAACAGAAATGGGCACAGCTTTGTGGCTGCCCCAGCTCTGGGATGGGCCCTGGGCCTGGAGCAGGAGCAGCTCTTGAGGGCCCCAAGGCCACGGCTCTTGTACTGCCCTGGGCAGATGGGATGGCAGCAGGGGCTGCAGAGCTCTCTGCACCTCAGCCCGAGGGCAGCAGGGCAGCCAGGGAGCCTCCTTTGGCCTTGGCCAAGCCCCTTCCCCCATGGCTGGGGCTGAGTCCTGTGGCAGCTGCAGCTGCTGCTGTGCCCTTGCCAGGGGCTGAGGCCGTGGGGCAGTGCCCAGAGCAGCCTGGCCTGAGCAGAGCTGTGGGGCCAGAGCCGGCTGGGCTGGGCTGGGGAGAGGCCCTTGGTGCTGCCCAGAGCTCAGGGCAGCTGGCAGAGCTTGCAGGGAGCTGGGCTGGGCTCAGAGAGCCTGGCCCAGAAACCATCAGTGTCCATCTAAGCCTGGCTGAGCATGCAGGGCCCAAGAAGAGCAGCCCAGGGTCTGCAAGTTCTCTTTGTGGGAGCTGAGCTTGTGAGCCCTTGAGCCTTGCCAACTGCTGGGGCTGCACCTCCATTTCCAGAGGAGATGTGACAGATGGGGGCAGAGACAAAAATAATTCCTGCTGGATTCTTTCTGGTGTTTGCTTATACAGGTGACCTGGATCCAAATGTAGATGAAGTTTATTTGTGTCAGATAACACTGGGAGAGTGATAAGAATAATATTTTTTAGCTGAAATTAATATTTCCTGCATAATACACAATGAGGGGAAAAAGACATATATGATCAGAAGAGCATCTGAGTTTTTCAGAGGATGAGAGACTCCTTGATGTTCCAGCAGTCAAACCTGTTCAAATACTTTCCTCAGAGCTTCCTTGAGATCAGAGGTGACCACCAGAGGCCAAGGCCAGCCAGAGCTCTCTGTCCTGGCAGCTTTTGTCTGGGACAACCCTTGCATATAGGGAATTTTTCAGTGGGAGTATCAGTTTTGGCCATAGGCACCTGGAAAGTTCAATAGTTCTTTCCCATAGGAGGGACAGCACAGAGCCCCAGTTCTCCAGGGGCTGATGAGAGGCAGCCTTCAACATTCCAAGATCAACTGGACCTGTCAGGTGGCCCCTGGGAGGCCAAACCAGCCAGACCTGTTCCATGTTCTCTAGGTTTCATGGTGCTCTGCAGTGTCACAATGCTCTCCTTGTTTCTGAAGTGTCACAATGTCCCTGTGCTTCCATGAGGCCTTGCAGGGTCACAGTTGCCCTTTGGTTCTGTGGAGCCCCACAGTGTCACAAAGGTCTCCATGATTCCATGGGGTTTTGCAATGCTACAATGCTCTCCATGGATCCACGGTGCCCTGCAGGATCACAATGGCACCACGGGGCCCTGAAATGCAGCAATGGCCTCTTGGTTACACAAAGCCCTGATGCTTCACACTGGCCCCTTGGGACCATGCGACCCAACAGAGTTACAAAGATGTTGTTGGTTCCACGAGACCCCACAGTGTCACCAATGTCTCCACAGAAAGGAAAGCATAGAGCCCCTGTGTTTGGAAGGCAGGTGAGAGCCAGCCCTAAGGAGGCCAAGGCCAGCCAGACCTGTCTGTAATGGCAGCTTTTGTGTAGGAGCAATCTTTGGATATAGGACTTCTGGAGGTGGAACCCCAATTTTGGCCATGGGCACCTAGAGAAGAAGGATGGTTCTTTTCCATGGGAAGGAAAGGGCCCCAGTATTTCAGGACAGAACAGAGGTGACCACCAGAGGCCAAGGCCAGCCAGAGCAAACTGTCCAAGCTGCTTTTGTCTGGGAGAAACCCTTCCATATGGGGAATTTTGGAGGAAAGGGCCAGTTTTGGCCATGGGTGCCTGTGCAGGAGGGAGGGTCCTTTTCCATAGGAAGGAAAGTACAGAGCCCCAGTGTTTGAAGCCAGGTGAGAGCCAGTTCTCAGGAAATCAAGGTCAGCCAGACTTGTTGGTTTTCTCTGGGAGCAATCCCTGGATATTGGGAATTTTGGAGGGGGAATCCCATATTGGCCAGGGATGCTTGAATGAGAAAGACAGTTCTTTTCCATTTGAAGGAAAGCCCAGAGCCTCAGTGTTTCAAGGGCACATGAGCAGAGACCCTCAACCATCCAAGGGCAGTTGGGCCAGTCAGGCCAAGCCAACCAGAGCTGTTACCTGTTCTCTTGGATCCATGGGGCCCAGCTGTGTCACATTGGCCCCTTGTTTCCACAGGGCCCCACAGGGTCATAATGGTCCTTCACTTCCATGAGGCCTTGCAGTGTCACAAGGGTCTCCTTGGTACCACAGTATCACAACGGACCCTTGGTTCCATGGGGAATCACAATGTCAGAAGGCTGTACTTGGTTCCATGAGGCCCTGCAGAGCCCCTTGATTCAATGAGGCCACCAAGTGTCAGAATGGCTTCAGGATTCCACGAGCCCCAGCAATGTCACAATGGACTCCTTGCCTCAATGGGGTCTTACTCCAAGGATCATGAATCCTTCGTTCCATGGGGCCCTGTAGTATCACAACAGAATCCTTGGTTCCATGGTGCCACACAGTGTAACAAGTGCCCCTTGGCCTGCCAACACTGCATAGTGTCACAATGGTTGCTTGCTTCCACGAGGCCTTGTAGTGTCACAATGGCCCCTTGGTTCAGTGAGGCTTTTGGTGTCACAATAATCTCCGTGAGTCCATAAGGCCTTGCAGTATCACAACAGACCATTGGTTTCACTGAGGCCCACAGTGTCACTGTGGTCCCCTTGGCTCCACAAGGCTCTGAAGTGCCACAAAGGCCCTTTGGTTTCACAAGGCCTCAGAGTGTAAAAATGGCCTCTTTGGTTCCATGAGGCCCTGCTGTGTCACGATGGACCTTTGGTTCCATGATGCCCCAGAGTGACACAATAGTATTCTTGGTTCCATTGGACCCTTCATGCCATGGAGACCCACAGTGTTCACTGCCATCCCCTTGGTTCCATGAGGCCCTGCCATGCTACCATGGCCCCTTGGTTGCAGGGGTCCCAAAGTGTCAGAAGAGTCTCCATTGTTCCATGAGGCCCTACAATGTCATTGTGCTCCCCTTGGTTCCAGAGGGCCCCACAGCAGAACAATGGACTCTTGGTTCCATGAGGTTTCTCAGACACAATGGTCTCCTTGGATCCTCAGTGTCACAGTGGCCCCTTGGCTCAATGTGGCCACGCTGTGTTACAATGGCTCATGGCTCCATGAGGCCACAGGGTTTAACAAGGGATACTTGGTTTCCTGAGGCCTTGCTGTGTCACAATGGACTTCTGGTTCCATGACCATTCATACAGCCAACAGCAGTCTCCTTGGTTCTGCAGTGTCACCATGGTCCCTTTGTTCCATGAGGTTCCGTAGCAGAACATGGTCACCTTGGTTCTGTGAGGTTCTGCAGTGTCACAATGGACTCATGGTTCCATGAGGCCTTGCCGTGTCACAATGGCCCCTTGGTTCCCAGAGGTTTCTCCGTGTCACAATGTTCTCCTTGGATCCTCAGTATCACAATGGGCCATTGGTTCAATGTGGCCTCAATGTGCCAAAATGGTTTTTGGTTCCATGGGGTTCCATGGTGTCACAATAGACATCTTGTTCCATGAGTTTGCTCAGTGTCACAGCTGACTCCTGGTTCTTTGAGGCCTTGCTGTCATCAAATCTCCGAAATATAAGAATAAGACTCCTTAACACTAATTTCCTGTTAACCACAGTATAATTTATTCAGGCCTGAGGACAAGTGAGGGATAGCCCCAGTCTTATGTGGACATGTAATTCTACCAGTGTGTTGCTTATATACAGTCGCTAAACGTGCATTACAGTTTATCCATTACCATAAAACCCACTCCAAGTTCCAAGATTCAGACCTTCTTTTTTTTTATAATTTCAGCCTTGAGCCAGATGTCTTCATCTTGCCTTCCAGCAATCCTTTCTGGGAAAGCAGCACCTGCATGCCTTGTTCCTGTGCTGAAAGTTCACAGGCACAGTAAAATTTGACTTAACGCTTTTGGTATCAAGACCAAGGCTTTGTGTGGGCAGGCAGAGGCAGGCAGGAGGCAGAGCTGTCAGCAAAGGAAGGGCCCAGCCAGGTGGGGCAGCTGGGGGATGCCGACAGCCTGCAGGGACAGAGGCGCAGGGCAGGGACACCGTGGGACAGCCTGGGCTGCACAGGGCACAGGGATGGGCAGCAGCTGCAAGACAGCCCTGCCAGAGCCAACTTGGGCAGCACTTTGGCCATGGCTGCTGGGCCTGGGCCTGAGGCCATGAGGGGACAAGTGACCCTTGCAGGCCTGGGGCCTCATTGCCTCCTTGTCCCTGCTCAGCAGCCTGGCAGGGGCTGCCCCATGCTCCTGCCCTTGGCATTGCACATCCCCATGTGCCAGTGCCCATCCCGGCAAGAGCCCTGAGCAAGGAGGGAGGGACAGGATCTGCCTGGCCAGGGGCTGGGGCTCAGGCCTTGGCCCTTTGCATTCCTCAAACGCATCCAGGTGTGCTCAGCACCAGAGACACCTTTGCCTTGCTTGTCCCCAGCTGTCATCACTGCTTCCAGTGTTCTGCTCCAACTGGAACCTGGGGACAAATTGTCAGTCTTGTGCCTCACAGGGATCAATTTAAAGTACAAGAATCTTCAGTGTTTCAATATCACTCTGAGTTCTTGAAAAAAATTTTTAGCCCTCTCTGAGGGCCTGAGCCTGATGCAAAGAGCACCAAAGCCCCAGAGGGTCATTAAAGTCCCTGTGCTGTGTCTGTGCTGCTGAGCTGGGCTGGGCTCCTGGCCCAGAGGCAGCTCCTGGCAAGGGCAGCGCTGCAGAGAGACAGCTCTGGCCAGGAGCAGCTCCTGTGCACAGCCCAGCAGGGCTGGGGCACTGCCAGGGCCCCTCAGGGACACCAGCAGGGCACAGACAGAGCTCACAGGGGCTCATCACTGGCAGGGGCTGTGGCATGTCCCAGAGGGGGCTGTGTCACAGCAGCACCTCTGTGGCTGTGTCATAGAGGCACAGAGCAGCTGTGATGTCAGCAAGGGGCTGTGTGACAGCACAGAGTGGGCTCTGTGAGGTCACAGACTGGGCTATGACATCACAGAGTTTGTTGTGTGAAGTCATTGAGCAGCTACAGCATCATAGAGGGGATTGTGTGACATCACAGAGCAGGCTGTGACACAATGGCATGACTGTATGATGTCATAGTGCAGGCTTTGAAGTGGAAGTTTGTGCTGTGATATTATAGAGTGTCAGCATGACATAACAAAGGGATTGTGGCATCACTGAGAGAGTTGTGACATGACAAAGTTGGCTGTGACATCATAAAGTAGGGTGTGAGGCCATAGAGCAGATCCTGCCATTATAGAGGATGTCTCTGTGACATCAGAGAGTGGGTTGTGACATCACTGGGTGGCTGTGTAACATCATTAAACAGTCTGTGACATCATAGAACAGACAGTGTCATCACAGTGTGATTTTTTGACATTAGCATCTTCTGTGACATCACAGAGCAGCTGTGTGTCATCACAGGATGCTGTGTGACATCACAGGGGCTGTGTGAGGTCACAGGAGCTGTGTGACATCACAGGGGCTGTTTGACATCACAGGGGGCTGTGTGACATCACAGGGGCTGTGTGAGGTCCCTGGGGAGGTCACTCTGCCCCAGCCCCCCCTCACAGCTCCCCCCAGAGCAGTCCAACCCTGCTCGTGCACAGCAGGGTCCCCTGTCCCCCCCGATCCCCCCGCCCCCGGCCCCGCAGCCTCCCCCAGAGGATGTTCCACGAGATCGACCCCAGAGCCTGACACGGGGACGGGGGGCCAGGCCCCTGGGGGTGGCACAGGGGGACAGGGACCCCCCGGCAGTGTCCCCGCGTCCCCAAGGGCCAGAGCCTGGGCCAGGGCTCCTTCACTCTGTTACAAACGAGGGCTGGAGAGCGCTGAAAAAATCCCTGGCAAGGGAGCAGCAAAGGCCAGATTTCATATTAAGGGACAGCAGCACAAAGTTCCTTGGCAAGAGTCACTCTGCTCCTGGCTGGACACTTCAGGCACACCAAGGAAACAAAGCAAAAACAAAACCGAACCAAATCCAGGCAATGAAACCAGAAATTAACCAAGAACTGTCCCTCTGTGTGTGTGTGACACAAGGACAGTGAGGGCAAGGATAAAAGGAATACAGTACAAAGGCTTAACAGGCCTCACACTTACAGGACTTAACTTACATCTTAAATGTGACCAATACCTTAAACATCAAAGTTTAGCAGAACAACAGCACTTAACACTATTTAACCTAACTTATAACCTATGACTTAGCAATTTAACACAGGAATAACACTTAACAATATTTAACTTAACCAATAACTTAAATAAAATGTAACAATTTAGGAAAAGAACAACTCTTAGCAGCATTTAACTTCGTTTTTAGACCTCATGACTTAACCTTACTTACTGATACCTGGATATCTGACCGACTCAGCTATCCAAGGCACTCAAGCCCCTAAGAGAGCAGCATTTCTGCCACATTTCCCCAGCACAGGCACTCCTGTGTGCCCACAGACACAAAGAGTCAGTGCAAGGCACCTGTGAGCAATTCCCCTGAGGGCAGGAAATGCTCACTGTGGATCCTTTGCCATCTCCCCAGCGGGTGAAGGGTTGAGCCTGGAGGAGTGGGGGGATCAGCCCAGGCTCCGTGGTTGTTCAGGGATCCCCGAGTGCAGCAAACGGGAGAGTTCCCGGCTGGGAGAGGCCCCACTCAGAGGGAGTCGCTGGCCCAGGAGAGCTCCAAGGGCTCCTGTTGGAGCGCTGTTTGTAGGGCCCCAAGAGAGGGGCTTCAGTCACAGCAATGGTTCATCCTGGTCGCACATGGCACCAACAGCTTTCTTTGGCAGTGTGAGAACAGGGATGTTGTGCCACTGAGGGAACAAAAACAGTTCCCAGGGCTGCTCCTACAGAAAGCAGGAGCTGGTTGGGCAGCAGCAGTGCCTGGAGCAGACAGTGTTTGTGATGAGCTGCAGAGGAGCTGAGCCCAGGGGCTGTTGGCCAAGGCCGAGGCCCAAGGAGCATTTCTCAGCTGGCAGGGTGGCCTGAGAAGGGGAGAGGGTGAGACAGAGTAAAAATCCCCCAGAGTAGAAATCCACTTGGATTTAAGTGAAATGTACATTTTTGAGTTGAGTCTGTGGTTAGAAACCATAGCAATTTAGCCTGACTGCAGAACCTAGGCTTAGTTAAGTTGCTCAGTGAAAGACAGAGATAAGAGAGAAGAGACAGAGGATGATAGAGAGAGACAGAGACTGCTGTGAGAGGAAGTCAACATGACCTAGGAATTCTTCCTGATAAAGAAGAACTAGTGGCAAATGTCATGCAAAATTTGTAAAAATGAATATGTATGAATCTAATGTGAAATTGTATGCATATGTATCTGAGAGGGAGATAAAAAGGGACCTGAAGTTCCCAGAGGGATGCATGCCTTTTGAGGAGAGCATCTCCGATTCAGCGCTGTAAAAAACATAGCGTTTACACTCACAAGTTGTGAGTTTTGCTAATCTCGCAAAACAGGAATGCAGCGACAGGGCCATTGAACCCAAAGACCATTGTGACATGAACAGATTGTACACTGGGTTTGCTTCTTGGGCTATGACCAATTCACGTAGCTGCTGCAAATGGACCGGACACTGTGAGGACCATTGGACACAGGCAACAGAGGCACTTTCATGGAACCAAGGGGCCATTGTGACACTGTAAGATCCTAAGGTCTCACAATGGTGCCAAGGGTCCACTGTGACGTTGCAAGGCCTCATGGAACCATGGGGAGACCATTAGGACACTAGACAGCCTCATGGAACCAAGGGGCCATTGTGACACTGTGAGGCACCCTGGCACCAAGGAGATCATTGTGACATGAGGGGACTCATGGAATCATGGAGTCCATTGTGACACTTTGAGGCCCCATGGAATAGGCGAAGCATTGTGACACTGTAAGGCCCCATGGAACCAGTGAGACCATTGTGACCCTGGGGGTCACCACAAAACCAAGAGGACCATTGTGATACTGTGAGGCCTGGTTAAACCAAGAGGCCTTTGTGACACTGCAGGGCTGCATGGAGCCAAAGGTCCATTGTGACATTGCAGGGCCTCCTGTCATCAATGGTCCATTGAGACACTGGGGAGCCTAAGGAGACCGTTGTGACACTGCAGGGCTGCATGGAACCAAAGCTCCAGGGTGACACAGGGGGAGCCTCCTGTCATCAATGGTCCATTGAGACACTGTGGAGCCAAAGGAGACCATTGTGACACCACAAAGCCCAATGGTCCAAAGGTCCATTGTGACATTGCAGGGCTCATGGAACAGAGTCCTATGTCATTGTGGGGCCTGGGGAACCACGGTGACCATTGTGACACTGCAAGGCCTCATGGAATCATTGGGACCATTGTGACACTGAAGGGCCATTGCAACACTGTAGAACCCAATTGAAACAAGGATCCATTGTGACACTGCTGGACCCCATGGAATTAAGGCACTATTATGACACTGCTGGACCCCATGGAATTAAGGCACTATTATGACACTGCAGGGTCATAAACACTATTGTGACACTATGGGGCACCATAAAACCAAAAGAACATGGAACAGGTCTGGCTGGTTTGGCCTCCCAGGGACCACCTCACTGGTCCAGCTGACCTTGGCATGTTGAGGGTCACTTCTCATCTGCTGCTGCAACACTCTCTTTCTTCTCCAGACACCCATGGCCAGAATTGGGATTTCTCCTCCAAATTTCCTTAGATCTGTCCTGTGAAAAATGCATGTATTATATGATTGGTATTTCGCAAATATTAAAATGAATGTTATATGTGTTGTGTTAGAAAGAAATGCTGTATTAATTCCCTTAAGTACTGTGTTAAATATAGTTTTAGGTTGTAAAATTTGTTAAAATAAGAACTATGTTAGTGGGGTTTTTAAAGAAAGAAATGAGGCACTCACATCAGATAGCAGCCGCAGGACACCTAAATCTCTCAGGGAAATGAATTTATTGCCTTCTTATCAGAAGGAACTAACTTCTTCCCACCTTGGAGGCGCTGTTAGGATTAGAAGGAAGAAGTTGACAATGACCAGACAAAATCCTGTGTTTGAATGGGATTTATGCATCATGTATGAAGTATATGAGCATGCAATGGGCTGTTGTTCTTCCGGGTTAATCCTTTGTTAGCAGGGGTTCTTTTTCGGGCTCGTGATGCCCAGAAAAAGGTACCCAGACGTCCGTAACTCTTTGCTTTAATTGTCTCATACTGTCCTAATTCCATTTGTCCAAATTGTTATTACTCTAATTGTGTTACTAATCTTTTTAACCATTTTATTACTATTAAACTTTTAAAAATTTTTAAAACAAGTGATTAGCATTTTTCGCATGTCCCCAAAAAAGTGAGGAAGGTTCCATGCTCTCCTTCCTATGGAAAATACCTGTGCTGCTTCTTCGGGTGCCCATGGCTGAGATTGGGCTTCCACCTCCAAAATTCCTTATATCCAAGGATAGGTCTCAGACAAGATCTGGCATAACTAACAAGTCTGGCTGGCCTTGGCCTAGTGAAGCTCTCCAGACTCTGGGCCTCTATGGAAAAGAGTTTTCCTTCTATATCGGGTACCCATGGCCAGAATTGTGGTTCCACCTCCAATATTCACAATTGTGACAGACCAGAGGAGATTGTTGGCTCGAAACATTTCATGTTGGGAGGAGGAAGGGGCAGGTCCAGCCTTGTCCTGCCCGGGAACCCCAATCCCCCCAGAGCCTCTATTCCAGCCCAGCAGTGGCTGCCAGTCCCTGGCACAGCACAGGCAATGCTCCACAGCCACATCTGCAGCCCCCAGCCCAGATCCTGAGGGACCAAATGAGCCCAAGTCCCACCTGGGGGAAGGGCCCAGCAAGATCAAGGGGTATTTAAGGCTTGTGGTATGTAAGACCACAAGGCAAGCACACATCTCGACCCTGTATCCTCTTGGAATTCCCATTTGTACACCACTGGAATCCAGGAGGTGGAGCTGTGTGTGTGCTTCTCTAAATAATTTTTGCCTTTCTCTTTCTGTGTCGTCTTCTTCTATTTCTGTCCTCTTTAAAATTTTGATTAATTTTAAATTGAACAGGTTTAGTGTTTATGAAATTAAATGTGCCAAAATAATGCTTTGAGAAGTTTTTTCTGTTGATTGAATGTTGTATTAAACATTTTGCCAAAGTTTCTCTGATTTTCTAAAGTACCCAGTAAAGTTTGTTTTGTTGTTTTGAGCTCCTGAGAATGTCTTGCTGGTATTTCTCCAGTGCATCCAACTCAGAGGTCACAAATAATTGTAATTCCTTTTAATTGTCTCTTTGAGGGAGTTGTTAGGGGGATGGGAGTCAGGGCTTGTCTGTCCTGCTTGGCCCAGCCCAGGCAGGGCTTTCCCAGCCACATTCCACACTCCATTTCCCAGCTGGAGCCCCTGGTGCCTCTGAGTTGTGCTGCCCCAGCCCCAGGGACGCTCTCCTTGTCTGCCCATTCCCCCACGGTCTCTGGGCAGGGATGGCCTCAGTGGGGGCTGCTGACATCCTCAGCACCTTGGAGGCTGCTGCTGAATTTTCCTGCTCCAGAGGCTTGTTCAGCCTTCAGCTCTTGAGTGCAGGAATTCAGTGTCCCAGGGCTCATTAACATTGAGAACACCTTAGGAACCCAAGCCTCTGGAGTTTGATTTAAGTGTTGATTGTATTTAAGTGTTCAAATATTTGTGGTTAATTTGATAGATTTCAGTAGTGTGTTCTAAGTGAATGCCTTATATTTAAAAAGACAGTGAGAAAACATTTCTTAGATCCTGTATAGGATGTTTTCCTGTTCATAAATCGATATGTGCAATCTCCAGTTGACACTGAATCCAAGTACCTCCTCATGCAGTTTGACTGGGTATGAAAATCAAGACCTTTCATGGCTGACAATCAATCAGACTCTGTCCCTGCCCCCACCCCACCATTTTCCCCATCCAAGGCTGGCACTCAGAGCAGCCTTGTGCAAATCTGAGCTCCCTCCAGCCCAGGCTGCATCTGCAGCTTTCAGCTCCTTGGCTCCAACTCACACCTGCTTTCCTTGGAGAAGGAGCTGCCCGAGACACAGAGGGATTTTCATTTCTTGTCAGCCAACAAAGCCAAGGGAAGGCACAGCTCCAGCAAATGCAAAAGTCATTCCTTTGCTGGGTATTAAATCTACATTCTACAGCAGACAGCCTCAGAGTGATGGAAAACACCTTCTCTGCCCAGCACAGATTTCAAGGTCCCCCCAAACCCTGCCTGCCCCAATTCTGCCCAGATTTGCTCTTTGCACACACGAGTCAAATGCTGAAGTCAGGAGCTCCCTCCATGCCCTGAGGGAGGAAAAGAGAGAAAGGGGATGAAGAGCTCTCCTGTGCAGAGTCAAGGTCCAAGTGTCCCTGCAATGGGAGCCACAACTCATCAGGTTTGTGTCCTTTGGGCTCAGGGACTGGTGACACTCAGAGGCACAGAAAGGTTTCTTGCCAACAAAGACAAGTTGAATATTTGAACAGTTTAACAACCATCACAGCTCTTTCCTCAGCTCTCTGTGATGTTCCAGCAGCACCTGACATGTCCACCATCCCCAAGGGATTTCTGTACAGGAACAGTTTTAGACAAAAACATAAGGTAATACTGTGATAGATAAAAACACAATTAAGATCATATTTATTATATATTTATTTGAACTTCAGAAATATTGGGCAATTTCTTCCAGCTCAAAGCATAAAGCCAGTCAGTTGAGAGGCACTTGAATTAGCAGAGAGCATCTAGAGGAGGAAATCAGAGAGCAGTAGAAGTACATAGATCCACCTGCTGCAAAGGAAGAGATGTCCTTAGACATGGCCATTTCAACAGAAGAGCTGAAAACACCTGAAGGAAAATGGAGAGGAAGTAATAAACAAAATATTGTTCACACCAGTTGAAGGCAAGATCAATATTTTTCCTCCTGCCATCTGTACACCTCCAGGAAATTCCTGTTCCTGATGGGAAAACTGTGCCATTTCTTAAAAGTACTCAAATGACCCAGATAATAAAGATTTGCTTGTATAATATGAAACTAACAGGTAATAAAACTTCTGCCCCTATCCAGGCTGACATCAGTTATGTGCCCATGAACAAGCCGTGCAACTTGTTCCCCGACATGCTGAGCTGAGATTGGATCTCTCAGAGAGCACCTGAAGTAGAGCAGAGCACCTTGCAAGCTACCTGTCCCTAACAGCCCTGCAGGGCTCCTGTCCCATCGACATCTGCTCTGTTTCAGTCTGAAAAAAGGCCCAGCATGATGCTGGGATCATCAGAGAGCTGAGGTGTGTGCTGGAATTTAATGCCCTCCCCATCCCGCAGCAGCCCTTCATTTCCCTCCTGCAGCCTTGGTCTCCAGCACAGCCATGGAGGCTCTTTGGGCTCTGGACTGTTCCTGCAGCCCCCAAGGGCAGCTGAGCTCTGCCTTTGGCACAGTCAGGCCTGGCCAGCGCAGGCCATGCTCAGCAATTGCTTGTGTGTGCCTGGCCTTGCTGTCAGCCCCGGCAGCGGCTGCGTGGCCCCTTGGTGGCCCTGTGCTGGCCCAGCCATGGTGGCCCAGCCCCTGTGCAGGCCCAGCCCAGGCCAGGAGCATTGCGGCTGGGAGCAGCCCCTGTGCCGTGGTGCCCACAGCAGCCTCGGGGCTCTGTGCCCCATGGCCTCCCTGCTGGGCAGCTTCTGACAGTTCCTGCAGAGCCCGTGGCACCTGTGGGGCTGCACAGAAAGCCCTGCCCCGGGCTCTGTGGCCTCTGGGCCAGCAGAGAGGCAGCCAGGGCTGGCCATGGCCGGGAACAGGCCCTGAGCCCAGCAGGAGGATGGAGCTGGGCCACAGCCAAACTCAGCCCAGGCCAAAGCTGGGCTCAGCAGCCAGGGCTGCCAACACACGGGGACAGAGGCTGGCACTGACAAATGTGCTGGGCCCCCTCCCTGCTCTGTCCATGCCTCCAAGTGCACAGAGCAGCCTCCTCTCTGGGCCACTTGCCTGTTTGCAATGCCTTGCACAGGCACTGGCCCTGCCCCACAAGGCCTGGCCTGAGTCCTGCCCCTGCACGCTCAGCCAGGCTGAGATGGACACTGATGGTTTCTGGGCCAGGCTCTCTGAGCCCAGCCCAGCTCCCTGCAAGCTCTGCCAGCTGCCCTGAGCCCTGGGCAGCACCAAGGGCCTCTCCCCAGCACAGCCCAGTCCAGCTGGCCCCACAGCTCTGCTCAGGCCAGGCTGCTCTGGCCACTGCCCCACGGCCTCAGCCCCTGGCAAGGGCACAGCAGCAGCTGCAGCTGCCACAGGACTCAGCCCCAGCCATGGGGGAAGGTGCTTGGCCAAGGCCAAAGGAGGCTCCCTGGCTGCCCTGCTCCCCTTGGCCTGAGGTGTTGAGAGCTCTGCAGCCCCTGCTGCCATCCCATCTGCCCAGGGCAGCACAAGAGCCCCGGCCTTGGGGCCATGAAGAGCTGCTCCTGCTCCAGGCCTAGGGCCCATCTCAGAGCTGGGGCAGCCACAAAGCTGTGCCCATTTCAGTTCATTGCTGCTCTGCTGGGGATGGATCCTCAGCCACCTGGAGGTTGCTGATGAATTTTATTACTCTAGAGGCCTCTTCTTTCTTGAGCTCATGAGTTCAGGAATTCTGTGACAAACACACATAAACTTTTTGTTCAAAACACTTTGTTTGGAACAAGGAAAGTCCATAGGAATAATTTAAGTTTTCAATTCTTATGTGGTTTATTTGGACAGATTTCAGAAGTGTCTTCAAAGTGAATCTGCTATATTGAAAAAAAAAAAAAAGCAGAGAGAACTATTTTGTCCAGTATTCTTTTCCTGTTTAAAGTCTGGTATCACAAATGTCTAATTGATATTGACCTTCAGCTCCCTCTAATGCAATCTGAATAGATATGACAATCAAGAACATTCATGGTTGAAAATCAATAACACTTTGTCCTCACCCCTTCCCCACTATTTCCCTCACGCAACCCCTAAAAATCCTGTGGAACAGGAATGGGGTGGCCAGCAGGAGCAGGGCAGTGATTCTTCCTCTATGCTCAGCACTGGTTTGGCAGCACCACAAGGGCTGTGTCCAGTTCTAGGCCTCCTGGAGTGGGCAAGAGGAAGAAATTTGTATTAGGGCAGCCTAAAGAAAGCAAAGGTAGAGGAAAGGAAATGCTTAGGGCTCTTTTGGGGTTGCAGCTAGGCAGCCCTGGCTCTGAGCAACAGCATCTGCAGTGGGACAGGAAAGTCATAGATGATAGGAACAAACTTTCTGGCTGAGTGCAGAGGCCAGGACAAAGCTGAGTGGTTTCCCTGGTGTCCCCCAGCCCTTGCTGGCCCCAGGGGCTGATGGCATTTGTGCTCCCTCAGGTTCATGTCCCCACACCAACAGCATGGGGTTGCTCCCCCTGCTCTGTGCAATGCAAACAGGGGCTGCTGAGCCAGTGCTGCCGTGTCTGTGCCTGCAAGGATGGGGCACCTGTGTGAGCTGGGGGAGAGGCCAGGGCTGCAGAGGGGGGATGCTGTTGTCAGCTCCATGCGAACGCTCTGGGACGCTGCCCTGTGCTGTCCAGCACACTGGGGATGGATCAGCCCCTGCTCTATTGCTCCTTCCTGTCTCCCCCAGGGCCCTTGCAGAGCCCCAGCCCTGCTGTTTGCCCCCAGCCTGCCCACGGCCAGCCTGGGGCTGCTCACAGGGCTTTTCTGTGCTGAGCATTGGCCTGGCTGTGTTCTTGAGAGAGCCTGGGCAAGGAGCCTGGAGGCCCCAGGCCCTGGCCTGAGGCGTCAGCGCTGCCCCAGCAGTGCCCATGGCCTGTCCCTGCTGCAGCCCCGGCACTGCCACCCCCAGGGCTGTGCCCGGCCCCGAGAGCACTCAGGCCCTGCAGCAACACCAGGGCCACCAGGGCAGTTCGGCAGGGCCACAGTAGCAGCACTGGGAACACCAAGTGCTGCTGTTGCTGGGCACAGCTGCTGTGCCAGCACTGATCTGCCCCAGCCCTGCACACAGACATTGCTTCTGCAGCTCCACAGAAGGCAACAAAAGGGCATCTCTGCAGAAAACTTTGCTGTGAGAGATCCTTATTTCTTTTAAAGGCACCAAGAGTGCAACTCCTCATTGACACAGTCTGTGGCCACAGGGAAGGTGGAAAGAAGAAAAATGAGAAATGGTATAAAGAATGATATTCCTTTGTGGACAGGGTGAAAAAACGAATACAAAGGGAGAAAAGTACAAACCAAAACCAAAGAAACCAGACGTGTGAAAGATGTCTTTTATTATAAGTGAGTCGCAGAAATTGGCCACCAGCTTAATGGTCCTGAAATTATCCAGTCATAAGTCTCCACACTGCAGCCTTTAGCTCCTGGTTCCTCAGGCTGTAGATGAGGGGGTTCAGTGCTGGAGGCACCACTGAGTACAGGACTGAAAGGGCCAGATCCAGGGATGGGGACGAGAAGGAGGGGGGCTTCAGGTAAGCAAATGTGGAAGTGCTGAGGAACAAGGGGAGCACAGCCAGGTGAGGGAGGCAGGTGGAAAAGGCTTTGTGCTGTCCCTGCTCAGAAGGGATCCTCAACACGGCCCTGATGATCTGCACATAGGAGAAAACAATAAACATGAAACAATATAATGCTAAAGAGATGGAAAACACCATAGACCCAAATTCCCTGAGGTCTGAGTGTG
The DNA here is from genome assembly GCF_028769735.1 of Zonotrichia leucophrys gambelii. Taxonomy (NCBI): domain Eukaryota; kingdom Metazoa; phylum Chordata; class Aves; order Passeriformes; family Passerellidae; genus Zonotrichia; species Zonotrichia leucophrys. Next base: position 39,570 of record NW_026992587.1, read on the forward strand.
AGCAGGAGAGCTTGAGGATCTGTGGGATTTCACAGAAGAACTGGCCCAGGGCATTGCCATGGCACAAGGGCAGAAAAAATGTATTGGCTGTGTGCATGAGAGCATTGAGAAAGGCACTGGCCCAGGCAGCTGCTGCCATGTAGGCACAAGCTCTGCTGCCCAGGAGGGTCCCGTAGTGCAGGGGTTTGCAGATGGACACGTAGCGGTCATAGCACATGATGGTCAGGAGGGAAAGCTCTGCTGAGATGAAGAACACAAAGAAAAAGAGCTGAGCAGCACATCCAGTGTAGGAGATGTTCCTGGTGTCCCAGAGGGAATTGTGCATGGCTTTGGGGACAGTGGTGCAGATGGAGCCCAGGTCGCTGAGGGCCAGGTTGAGCAGGAAGAAGAACATGGGCGTGTGCAGGTGGTGGCTGCAGGCTACGGCGCTGATGATGAGGCCGTTGCCCAGGAGGGCAGCCAGGGAGATGCCCAGCAAGAGGCAGAAGTGCAGGAGCTGCAGCTGCCGCGTGTCTGCCAATGCCAGCAGGAGGAATTGCCTGATGAAGCTGCTGTTGGACATTTGCTGGAGCTGCACATGGGGACCTGTTCATGGACTAAGGACAGTGCAGATTTAGAGGAGATATCTGCAACCAAAATCACAGCCATTTCCCATACACCCTCCTTGCGCGGGGGCGTGAACGGCCCTGGAATCCGGCTATCTGGTGAGGGGCGAAGGCCAGGGCCCCTGCGCATCAGAAAACAGAACAAACTAACAAACTTAAGAACACACCACAGCATCTCCTCTGTAACACACAGACATTCTTTTGTCTTCATGAGTTTTTTATAAGCTCCCCCAGAACTGTCCTGGTACTCTTGTTTATAAATCCTCAGCATTTCTGCTGCCCTCAGGGAGAGCAAAACAAGTTCTTTCAGGTAAAGTATTGAGTGGAGAATGAGGGGAGATGGTCTGTCATTCTGACCTCTTCAGAATTTTTCTGGGTTTTAAACTTTCTCCACGGGAGGATGATCACCTTCCCATGCTTCCCCTAAAAAAGTCCCATGAACTGCTGAGAGGAGATGTTTCCACAAGAGCCCAGCTCCACATTTGTAGCCATGGACTCACATTTGCTCATTTCACCAACCCAGCAGCATTTTCAGCGTCGCAACACCTCTGCCTTTCCCCATCAATCTTCTAACTCAGAGGTGATCTAGAACAGGTTTGCACCCTGGATTGAAGCTCCCAGCGTGGACTGAAATCTCAGGGAGACTTCCAAGTGTCCTTATGATGGCATTGGATTGAGGGAGATGCAGCTCCTTCCCTGGCTGCACTGACAGCATTGCCCAGAGCCAGGCACTGGGGACAGCGTCACCCTGAGCCAGCTGTGCCCCCTCCAGAGCCCCCAGGGCTGGGCAGCTGCTCCCAGCCCTGTGCTCTGCAGAGGGAACTGGGCCCAGGGCTGCAGGGCTGCCCCACGGCTCTGCTGCAGCTCTGCCTGCACAGGAGGGGCTGCACGCCTTGGAGCCCCGGCCCTGAGGGCACAGGCTGGGCTGGGGCAGAGGAGGGAGGGGGCTTGTTCAGAGGGAGGGGCTGCACTGGTAGGGATCCTGTAGGCATCTTTAAACTTTCGCTGCCACAGCATTTCTGGATTTTGTTTTCTCTCATTGCCTGATCTCTCTGCTTCCTTGAGATTCTCCTCCTGCAGGTGTTTCCTTGTTCCTGATCTCTCTGTGCCACCACTCACAGACCCCAAATCTCTGTGCACTCTCCTTGGCCTGACAGAACCCTGCCTGTTTGCAGGTTGCTGGCTAGGGGCAGGTTCTGTTTGCAGCTTGGAGAAAGGACAGCTCAGACTGAGCCTGATGGTTAAGAGCAAAAGTGATGCTGGTGCTGTCCATGGGCAGAGTGGCTGAAAGCATATTAGGGATCTCCTGTGAACCTATTGATCACTAATAGGAACAGTTTGAATGTCTCAGACACTAGTCAAAATTCATAATCAGCCTTTAATATTTATACCCCCTTCCCTGCCATCATCCAGTAGTATGAAATGGAATACAAAATCTTTGGAAATTTCCACGTTCTTATCAAAATTCTTGTCTTGGAAATACTCAATGAGTGATCAGAACCCCTCAGCATGTCAGAGCTTCACGAGCATTTCACCTCCCCTGCACCAGTTGTACTCACAGAGTCTGTAAGCATTGGGATGTTCCAGCTTTAGGAGATGGCTCCAGGAGCTGCAGCTGCATTGTCCTGCAGCCAGAGATTCCTGTGCCAAGGGCTGGCAGTGATTCTGCCCCAGGCACTTGTCAGCACCTACCCAGCCCTGACTGATTGAAGCTCTCTGTGCCTCTGGGCTGTGCCCGGGGTGGCTGCAGGCAGTGCCCCAGTCCTGCTGGGCTGGCAGAAGAGCTGCTCATCAAGAGAAATGTGCTTTTGAAGCTCTTCTTGGTTACAGGAGCTGCCTCTGTGCCAGGAGCCCAGCCCAGCTCAGCAGCACAGACACAGCACAAGGACTTTAATGAGCCTCCTGGGCTTTGTGCTCAGGCCCTGCACATCAGTCCCTGAGAGGGAGCTGAAGAAACCTCTCCAGAACTCCAAGTCAGAATCCAAAGTTTCTTAGACTTTTAATGGGTCCCACTGAGTGAGATGACAGAGAATCTGTCTCCAGGCCCCAGGCAAAGCAGAGAACTGGAGGCAGTGATGACAGGTGGGGACAAAGAGAGGCCAAGTCTTGGTGCCCTGGGCCACAGCAGAGTCTGTGCCACCAAGGGCTGTGAGGAGACACCTTGTCCTGAGGCCCTGGGGCCTCCTGGCACAGCCCCAGCCAGACTGGGCTCTGTCAGCTCCTTGTCCTGCCCTCAGCATCCTCCCTTAGCCCACATCCCAGTGGCCTCAAGGATCTGCTGGAAGGATTCCCTGGGGAGTCTTAGTCAGGAATGGCCCTAGGGGGTCCTTAATGCTCACAGAGTTTTTCAAAGGACTTTGGGTTTGGTTTTTGCCTTGGAGTCTCTGAGAGGTTTATTGCAAACATGGCCTCCAGTTATCTGCTTTAATGAGTCCCCTGAGAACCTTTGTCAGTAACAACACTCAGTGGGCTCATTAATGCCTCAAGGTACTTCAGTTATTTTAAGGTACTTGGTGTTTCACTTTTAATACAAACTCAATGAGAAGTTTCTGCAATCATGGTCCCAGTTTTCTGCTTTAATGGGTCCCTTGAGAACTCTGACATTCAGTGGGGCTCATCAATGATTTGAAATACTCAAGGTTTTTAAGGTACTTTGGAATTTCCTTTCCACACTGAGTCTCTGAGAGCATTTAGTGCCATCCTGGCCTCCAATTCACTCCTCCAAGGAGTCCAGGAGGAGCCTGCATTGGGGATGGACCTTAGTGGGACCCATTCATGCTTTGAGACACTTTGACTGTTTCCTCTGACTTTGACATCTGGAACGGTTTGTGCAATCTCCTCTCAGGCCCTGAGGTTCCAGGGCTTACCTCCAAATGCACCACAGGGCTCATTAGGATCAAACAAGTCCTGACAAACCATGGCTCCTCCTTGATTTCTCTCTGCTCTCGTGCAGTTCATCAGGAAGTTCTCTGTAGTGGTTTTAGTTCACCAATATGAGATTTCTTGGCCAATGCATCAATTAGTGGGGTGGGTTCAGTGTTGGCTAATTACCTGTGCACTCACTAGAATATTCTTAGTGATTTTCTGCTGTGAGATCGAATTAGGAGAAAGGCAAAGTGGGCTCAAAACTTTAAAAGGGTATAAAGAAAAGATTATAAATAGTAACTCAAAGAAAGAGAAATAAGAATCAGAACAAAACTTTTAGAATACTTCTGTCCCTAAAACCTTTTCTTTGTTACTGACAATGTAATGAGACAAAACCTAAAGGTTTCAGTCAGTTTACCACTTCTATAAGAGCCTTTCTTCAGTTCTCTTGGGTAGAGGAGTCTCTCTTTCCTTCTATGGATACTTCTCCATAAGAACATAATTCTCTCATTGCTCTCAATTTCAGTGAATAGCAGCTGCAATTGTGAAGTCTCTCCCATTTTTTCCACAACTTTTCCCACAGCTGTGTTCATAGACCACGTCTGCTTATGGGGTATTAGTTTAAAGATGAGCTGTTGAAGAGCAAAGGTCCTCTTCATGTATTTCTGAAATTATCTTCATCTCTGAATACAGAGATCTTCTTCTCTTCATGAGGGCACAGGGTCTCCACACTCCTCTCTCTTTCTCTGTTCTAACTTCTCATGCGATCACAGCTACTTCAGCATTTGCTTACTTTAGCATAGAGGCCCGTCACGTTAAAGGCTCCCAGCCAGGTAATAATAGACATTGACTCAATGATTCACAGAAGGCTGATCAATAATTTTTATTAAGAAACCCATACTTTTATACCCCAGTTTGATACATGTGGACTTATATGGTCCTCCAATCCAAACACCATCACCATTGGCTAATTCAGAACCCACCATTTGGTAAACAAATCTCCATAGCACATTCAACTTGTTTAAAATACCAAGTGCAGCAAGTTAAGCTAAGAATTTTTTCTTTTTTCTTATCTTCTCCAAAGGCTTTCTCAAAACAATGCCTGGGAAGGTTGTGTTTCTGTGGCCAGAGAGCTGCTGCCATAGAAGGCTTTGCTGAACAAGTCATTTCCCCATAATTTTTAGTGCATTAGAGGGAAAAAGAGAGTCTGATGTATCAATTACATCTCTCTTCATAGCTTTACAAGAGGATTTCAGCCCCAAGATCAGGACATCTCATCCCTCCCATTTGGGATTCAACTTCCTCTTCACTGACCTTGGTGTCTTCATGTTGCTTCTCTATGAGCCTGCACTTTGTCCTTTTCTCTCACTGGAGAGAGGATGGAAGCACTGAAAGAGTTCATATCTCACCCGGGGCCTGCAGATGGTTCTGTGACCTCGGCCAGGCTTGGTTCTCGCGGCTGGAGCTGTTTTACGATGGAGATTTCTGCAGCGGCTGCGCTGGGGCTGTGTCAGGATAGGCCACACTGGGGCAGGGCCGGGATCTCAGCAGCCAGGGCAGAGCACAGCAGCAGCACAGCCAGGGGCCGATGGTTTCTCCTCCTCTGCCGGGGGCTTGCAGCTGAACCCCAGCGGTTTTTTCATCTTTAACATGTGTTTCCACAGAGGCATGTACAGTTTCCTTAGTAGTTTAGCAGATTGTCAATTCTCCAAGCTAATCACTGATTGGTTTTTTGTCAGACACGGAGGACATTCCTAGCATCTTCTCTTAGAACATCACTTCTGTGATGCAAAACCACCACAAGAGCACAGAGCTCCTTTGTCCATATGTAGTGCTTATGTGCCTGAGGCCTCCAAACCCCTCCTTAGGGGGTCTCTGGGCCCTCTCCAAGGTGTTTTTAAATGAAAACATTCAGCTTTTACTCTAAGAAAATCACCAGAAGACAGGGCCAGCCCGACCTCTCTGTCCTGGCTACTTTTGTCTGGGAGCAATCCTTGGATATACAGAATTTGGGAGGCCAAATTCTAATTTTGGCCATGGTCCCTGGACAAGAATGCCAGTTCTTTTCCATAGGAATGAAGCAACAGAGACCCAGTGTTTGAGGGGCAGATGAGAGGTGACCACCAGAGGCCAAGGCCAGCCAGAGCTGGCAGATTTTGTTCTGAGAGATACCCTTGCATATAGGAAATTTTTAGGGAGAGTACCAATTTTGGCAATGCATATCTGAAAAGAGGAATGGTTCTTTTCCATAGCAAGGAAAGCACAGAGCCCCAGTGTTCCAGGAGCTGATGAGAGGCAGCCCTTGACATCCCAACATCAACCAGACCTGTCAGGCGGCCCCTGGGAGGCCAAGCCAGCCAGACCTGGTCCGTGTTCCCTCGGTTCCATGGGGCCCCACAGTGTCCCAATGGTCCCTTGCTTCCAGGAGGCCCTGAGGTGTCATAATGCCCCCTTGGTGACACCAGGCCCTGAAGGGTAACAATGATCTCTATGGTTCCATCAGACCCCACAGAGTCATTATGGTCTCTGAGTTCCATGAAGCCCAACTGTGTCACCATGGCCCCTTGGTTCCATGGGCTCCAGTGGTGCCACAATGATCCCCTTGGTTCCATGAGGTCCCCACAGCGTCCCAGGGATCTCCACGGGAAGGAAAGAGCCCGGTCCCAGGGTTGCAGGGGCAGTCACCAGAGGCCAAGGCCAGCCAGACTTGACAGTACTGGCAGATTTTGCCTGGGAGCAACCCTTCGATGTACAGAATTTTAGAGGTCCAGTTTCAGACATGGACACCTATAGAAGAAGATTGTTCTATTGATAGGAAGGAAAGCACAGAACACCAGTGTTTGAGGGGCAGATGAAAGGTGGCCATCAGAGGCCTAGGCCAGCCAGAGCTCTCTGTCCTGGTAACTTTTGTCTGAAAGCAACCCTTGGATATAGGGAGTTTGGGAGGTGGAATCCCATTTTTGGTCATTTCTGCACAGATAAGAAGGACTGTTCATTGCCATAGGAAGGAAAACACTATGCCCCAGAGTTTGGAAAGCAGGTGAGAGGCGGCTCCCAAGAGGCCAGGGGCAGCCAGACCTTTTTAACTTGGGAGCAATTCTTGGATGTACAGAGTTTTGGAGGTAGAATGGCAGATTTGGCCATGGGCACCTGGTCAAGATGGATGTTTTTTTCCTATAGGAAAGAAAAGTGAAAAGTCCAAGTGTTTTGGAAGGAGATGAGGGGTGGCCAACCTCAGGCCAAGGGCAGCCAGACCTGTCTCTCTTGGCACCTTTCATCTAGGGGCTATCCTTGGACATTGGGCATTTTGGAGGTGGAACATAAATTTTGGCCATGAGCACCTGGACAGGAAGAAGAGTTCTTTTTATTGGGAAGGAAAGCACAGAGCCCCAGTGTTTCAGAAGCAGATGAGGGCCAGCCCTCAGGAAGCCAAGGCCAGCCAGACTTGTCAGTCCTGGCAGCTTTTGTCTGGGAGCTATCCTTGGGTATAGGGAATTCCAGAGGCAGTTTCCCAATTCTGGCCATGGGCACCTGGTTGAGATGGATGTTTTTTTCCCCTAAGCAAAAAAAGCACATGGTCTCTGGGTTTCAAAGGCAGATGAGAGGTGGCCCCTGGGTGGCCAAGGCAGGCAGACCTGTCTCTTCTGGCAGATTTCATCTAAGAACAATCTGTGCATATAAGGAAATTTAGAGGAGGAATACCAATTTTGGCCATGGTCCCTGGAGGAGAAGGACAGTCCTCTCCCATAGGAAGGAAAGCCAAGAGCCCGAGTGTTGTGGTGTGTTGCAATGTCCTGTTTTACCTTCTCCCTTCCCCCTCGCCCCTCGCTGAGTGTGCCCTGTCAATCAGGCTAACATACCAGCAAGGCGTCGTGTGATAGGTGTTCCTAGTCCCTTGAGACCCTGCCCCTTCACCTGGTTGGTGGCTCACCTGTCCCCTCCCCTTCCCCTGCCCTGAGCTTAAAAGGTTAATGAGACCATGGGGCCTTCATTCTGTTGGAGGAATTGGCCCGGTGCAGACCTCTGCACCCATGGAATAAACATCTGGATATAACCCTCCGGCAGAATCCACTCCTTCCTTCTCTTCACCATCGCCAGAAGCTCTCTCCTGAGGTAAACGGAGTCCTGACAAGCCTGGACTTGCGTCTTGTGCCCCGCTGCACTCTCCAGCAGCCAAGGTATCTCTGGGGTAAAACACCACAGTGCTGCCTTTGGCCCAGCAGCGAGGGTCAGAACTGGCTCAGGCACCATCTAACTAGTTATATTGGGATTCATATTCCAATACCCGAGTGCTTCAGGGGCTGATGAGAAGCAGCCCTCGACATGCCAAGGTCAGCCAGACCTATCAGGTGATCGCCAGGAGGCCCAGCCAGCCAGACCTGTTCCATGTTCCCTTGGTTTCATGGGACCCCACAGTGTCACAATGATCTCCTTGGTTCCATTAGGCCCTGCAGTGTCACAATGTTCCCCTTGCTTCTGCAGTGTCACAATGGCCCCGTGCTTCCATGGGGCCTTGTAATGTCACAATGGCTTCGTGGTTCCACAAAGCCCTGATGTGTCACCATGGCCCCTCAGCTCCATGCACCCTTGCTGTGTCACACTGGGCCCTTGGTTCCATGGGCCCCAACAGTGCCACAATGATCCCTTTGGTTCCGCAACTTCCCAGTGTCCCACTGGCCCCTTGGTTCCATGAGGATCTGCAGTGTCACACAGGTTTGTGACATTTGTCCTTGCTGCCCCTCACATCCTGCTGCCCCACAAACAGCCCTGAGCCAGCCATGAGGGACAGGCCCTGCTGTCCCAGGCTGGGCTCAGGGCTTGGCCTTTCTGCTTCCCCCAGCTCTGCCAGGCTTTGCCCTTGGCTCGCTGCAATCCTGGCCTCAAGGATCTGCTCTCACCAGGCCCTGGGAGCCTTTGGCACTCCTTGCCCTCAGTGGTGCCCAGTGATGATCCAAGAGAATTGGAGTTTTGCTTCTGACTCCTTGAGCAGCTTTTTTAGCTTTCTCTCAGTGCCTGAAGGTCCTGGACTCAGCCCCAAATCCACTGTGGGGATCATCAAAATACAGAAAGCCCTCAGGAGCTCTTTTCCTTCCTTCCTTCCTTCCTTCCTTCCTTCCTTCCTTCCTTCCTTCCTTCCTTCCTTCCTTCCTTCCTTCCTTCCTTCCTTCCTTCCTTCCTTCCTTCCTTCCTTCCTTCCTTCCTTCCTTCCTTCCTTCCTTCCTTCCTTCCTTCCTTCCTTCCTTCCTTCCTGCCTTCCTGCCTTCCTGCCTTCCTGCCTTCCTGCCTTCCTGCCTTCCTGCCTTCCTGCCTGCCTGCCTTCCTTCCTGCCTGCCTGCCTTCCTGCCTTCCTGCCTTCCTTAGGCATTATGGACAGGAGATGGTGAAGATGTTGCTCAATCATCAACAATTTAAAATGCTTTTGGAACGATCTCTTCCCACCCGTGACCTGGAAGATATTCTGACAAGAATTAAGAAGAAAGTAAGTGCTTGGCAGGAGAAATGTCTCTTTTGTGCAAGTACTGCCACTGCTAATATTAAATCAAACATACCCAATCTGTCTTTAGCTCATTCCTCTTCTGCTGAATCATTTTGCTCCTGGGAATGAGCTGTTAATCCTCAGCCTGTTCATCTGCAGACTAAAAGGAACTGATATTATTAGGGAAAAAGTGGGGTTTTGATCAATTTCGATATCAGTCAAAAAGAGGAAAGGGAAAGAGGAGAAAATGGGTTTACATTTAAGCATAAGCCCCCACCATGCTCTCCTTACTCTGCCCCCTGTAAAGCAATTAAGTGAGAATTGTGCTTCTGAAGATAACAGAGTCTTTGCAAAGGACACTGGAACTAGCAGTACCAAGAAAATTCCCAAAATTCCAAAAGATGTCCAAGTCAATTTTAGTTACTACAATTACTGTCTGTCTTTTGGGAATACTGCCCTGCTGTCCACCCCTGTGGAGCTGGAAGAAGCTTGGTGAATTCAGCAGCACCCAGTGGAAAATCCCTTGTTTGTTTGAGGGGGGGGATTTTATTTTTTTATCGACATTACAGAAGGGAGCCTGCCTTTTTGCAGGCACAGGGAGAGTGAGTGTTGAACCAAATCAACTTCCAACACAATGGGCCAGCCCCCAAAGAGTCCAGTTTGTTCTGCTGCTTCCTTCATGAACACTTGTTGCCTGCCAGTTTGCATTATTCCCATTTATGCTCAAGACTAAGGAATTTGGGATTTTAGATTGCTGCTCAGTCTGGTAGCACCCATAACCTGCCTTGGGCTATTGAAAACAAAGAGTTGGCATCACTGAATCTCTGGTCTGTTTCCATCTGTAAGTTAGGAAATGTTTCCCTAAGCCTTGGTAGCAGTGATCCTGGTTCTAACTTGTGTTTTCAACAGGGAATTTCCTGTTTTATATTCTAAAGATTGATGGGGTTTCTCTGTGTCTTTGTAGGGGATGGAAAACCAGAAGGCTGAAGGCCCATCTGTCAAGGAGCCGGTGAAGGAGAGGAACGATGGCTCAAAGGAGCCCCAGGCCACATTGTCTGCTAGCAAACGGTACTGAGCACTTT